>NW_004524624.1:4600365-4632539 GCF_000260255.1 Octodon degus
GGGGGGGTGGCAGGGTATATCCAGGAGCCAAGTAAAATACTAGACTAAAATAAAAACAACTGACTCTATCAACTTAAATGTCAAAAAGTAAAATTCTTCTTCTTTTTTTTTTTGGTTTTTTTTTTTTTTTTTTTTTTTTTTTTTTTTTGAAGGGGGGAGTTGGGAAGATGTAGGATTTCATCGTGTAGTTCAGGCTGACCTTAAATTCATTATATACATTGACCAGGCTGGCCAAAACTTGTAGCAATCCTTGTGCCTTAGCCTCCCAAATGTAAATTTTGAAAGAACAAAAATTCACATCCTACAATAATCCTGAAGGAAAACCAGATTAAAGGTAGTAGGGTGTTTGTACATACAATATGTATAGATGTCTAAACCAACACTTTCAGGGGGAAAGGGAATCATATTTAATATTTATAGGCTATATCTACTTTATTTTAAATAAGATTAAGAAAGAATGAATGTCTAGGCATAGAGCCAGAGGTTGTAAGAGGAAACTAATACGAGAACTCTTTGCAGTGTAAAGAAATGCAAAAAATTCTTATGCCACAAATCTTTAATTTTACAAAAACCAAAAGTAATCCAACTACTGCCAATTTACAATGATTAAAAAAAATTCTGAACCTAATTTGTAAAGCTTCTATTATAACATTTTTAAATCCAGTTTAGACAGTGTACTGAGTCCAGTAAGATTTAAGCTTGGGGAGGGGGCGACACAAAATGATAGAATTTCACTTTTTCTTGGGAGATAATTTTGCTGAAACAGGATAAGATGTGTAGTTCCTTAGTGAGTTCTATCCTTTATTACCTCAATATGAAGCCAAATGTTTCCATTTTTAAACCTCTAGAATGTTATCCTGATATTTAAAATACCAATATTTAAGTTTTACATTAAAGGTATTATACTCTGAAAACAGGCCTGCTTTAATATAGTTCGAACAAACGGGGCTACTTACTGAGAGAAGACTTCTTTAGCAAAGGCTGGCTTCTTGTATTTAAAAAAAATCAGCAAAATGGTATTTTAAAAACCTTAATTTACAATACATTGTAAACTTCAGACAACAATTACCACTGTATCACAACCAGCATAGGTGAAAAAAAGGTTTTTTAGATGTTCATAAGACTTTGTATCTTCCTTTATTTGTTGGCTGGTATGAATTTTGCTATAATAAAAAAAAAGATACATGGTCAGAAAAAAAACATAAAATCAATTCTTTTATAAACTGATAAAATTATCAGTCAAAATAAAGATATTAACATTAGCACAAGGAAGCTTAAGGAACTTTCCAGTAACTAATCACTTACTTTCGTTCACTGACGTTACCTTACCTCTGTGTTTTCAATCACGGTACAGGCATTTGTTTTTTTTCCATCACTGCTTGATGAAATAGGCTTATGACCCTAATTTAAAGACTGCTTTTTCCTACTTTGTATATGCCCCCCCTTTTTTTTTAGTCATCCTCCCAAAATAATGTTCTGTAAGTGAAATTTTGAAAAAACTCTCAAAATCACATTCTTAAATAGAAACAATGATTTTTCCCCCCAGAGGACCCTCACTCAATGTACATGTTATACACAAAGTTTACATGTTTCAGTTAGCACTACAGATACAAGGAGAGCTGGGCCCTGTGGCACATGCCTGTAATCTCAGCACAAGGTAGGCTGAGGCAGGAGGATCACTAAAGAGTTTGAGGCCAGCTTGGGATACATAGTGAGTTCAAGGCCAGCCTGGACTAAATAGTGAGACTCTGTCTCAGATAACCAAAAAAGGGGTCAGGGAGATGGCTCAGTGGAATAAGCGCTTCCCTGGCAAGCGCAAGGGCCTGAGTTCAATCCCTGGTTCCACCAAAAACAAACAAACAAAATAAAACCAAATAACCAAAAAAAAAAAAAAGTACACAAGAATATGTCTGTGGCCTTGGGAAAGGTAGTCTACAAAGGACTGCTGTTTCCAAAACCTAATCAAGCCATTGCCTAAATTTAAAAACAAACACAAAACCAACCCTACCAATACCATGTGTCAATAAAGATGTGGAATAACTGGAATTTTCATATGCTGTGTGTGAAGAAGTGTAAATCAGTATAACTCCTTTGGAAAATATTTGCCAACACTCAAAAACACCTATTAAAACACCTTAATTGTATAACTAACAATTCTACTCCAAGTCACGTGTTCAAAAATAAAAGCATATTCACATGTACCAAAAAGGCATGAAAGACTATTTATAGACGTGTCAAAGAAAAAGAAGTGTCACTCATAGACACCACAAAACTAGAATAACTGCAAAGTCCATTATGTAAATTAACTATAGTATATGCACACATCTAAATGCTATAGAGTCACAAAAATGAATAAAGTGTTGCTGCTTCCAATAGCATGGACCTACCTCAAATAACACAGAGAATACAGAATACGATTACACTTACACGAAGTTCAAAAATAGCCAGAACAACCAAGCATGGTGGCGCACACCTATAATCCCAGTACTTGGAAGGCTGAGGCAAGAGGATCATTGTGAGTTCAAGGCCTGCCTGAACTGCATAATGAAACCCTGTCTCAAAGACCATAAAACTCCAAAAAGCCAAAATAATAGCTCAGGTTAGCCTTGAACTTAAGATCTTCCTGCCTCAGCTTCCCAAGTACTGAGATTACAGGCATACACCAACACATATGGCTTATCTGTATCTATGATTTAAAAAGTCATAAAATGGTTGTATTCTAGAAGGAGACAGTGACAAGGAGGCTCATGGGAAAGATTTCTAGATTCTAGCAATGTTTTCTATTTCTTGATTTGAGTAGCGATTGCACTGATATACTTACTGTGAAAATTCATTAAGCTTTATGTTCATGATTTGTATACTTGTATGTATTTATGTTATCAGTAAATAACATACTTATTAAAACAACTCTTTTAGGCTTTTACTTACCAGTCGAATCAATTCTTCTTTTATGAGCCTCGTGATTTCTGCCTTTGCTTTCTGCACAGCCAATTCATTGGCACCTGGTGATTTGAGTAGAAAATATATTCGTATTACTAGAATTACACTAGATGTTTACCATGTCATAGAGACCCAAGAGAAAAATATAGTATTGTAGGTGATTTTTAAGAACATTAACTTAACAAAAAAAAGGGCCTACAGACGAATGTCCATTTTGTATCTGTGTATTCAAAGTGGTTAGGATAGATACATTCTCTGAATGAATAGAGCGATTTGTTCTAATGGTGTTTGTAAATAGGCTATCATGTCCGCATCTTGTACAGCAATTAACCACTAGGAAGAATGTATGCAATGTGTGAACTATTGAAACTGTCCTACCAATTTGATTTGAAACTGTCTCATTGCTATTTACCAATAAAATTATGGGAAAAAAAAAAAGAACACTGTACTGTCTTCCAAGACAGCTGTTCAATGCTTGATAGATCACCCACCTTATATAATGGCTACTCATTATTCTGATTTTTGTTTGTTTTGTTCTGTTCTGTTTTGGAGACAGGGTTTTATTATTTACTTCAGGCTGGCTTCAAATTCTCAGTGATCTCCTGCCTGAGTCTCCCAAGTTCTAGGATTAAGAAGTGTGTGTCACCATGCCAGGATTCTGACTACTTTCAGAGTTTCAAAATATAACCACTAGAGGTCACATTACCTAGTGTTAAGAGTTCTGCTGGACCTTGGTCTTATCCATCCAGTAGAAAAGTATGAAGACGAAATATAGGAAGTAAAGCCATGCTGTTATGTTGAGCTGTGGGGGACTCAGGTCAATAATTTCTGACATTGCCAGTTAAACAGAAGACCCAATGCTATTATGGTCTACTAGACTCTTTTAGAATATTTTGCTGAGTTTACACACCTATAATATTCAATAACGGAACTTAGAAAAAATAGAGTATATAGATGAATGTCCATTTTGTATCTGTGTATTCAAAATGGTTAGGATAGATATATAGTTGCATTCTCTTAATGAATAGAATGATTTTTTCTAATGGTGTTTGTAAATAGGATCTCAAGTCTGCATCTTGTACAGCAATTAACCACTAAGAAGAATATATGCAGTGTGTTATTTGTTGAAACTGTACTTCCGATTTGATTTGAAACTGTCTCATTGCTGTTTATCAATAAAACTTTGGGGAAAAAAATGAAAAAAAAAAAAAAGAGTTCTGCTGGGCCTGGTGGTATAAGTTTGTGATCCCAACACTCATTTATTATGTTCTTTGAAATCTGTAAATACTCAAGGAAGACACCATTTGAATTAAATTTTATGGGTACTAAATGGAAGACTATCCAAGTTACAGGAGTTCAGATGACAGAATATTTTGCAAAATACAGCATAGGCAGAATGGTACAGAATTTCTTTCCTTTTGCAGACAGGGTCTCTCTCACTAGTTCAGGCTGGCCTCAAACTCACAGCAATCTCCCTTCCTCAGTCTCCCAACTGCTGGCATTATAGATATGCACCACTATGCCCAACTTATAATGGTACAGAATTAAGTACGCCTAATTACTGTGGCTGGAAAAAAGAATGTGTAACACAGTAAGACCGGATGCAGTAGTAGGCTGGAGACATTTATTCAGTTTTAGTCACTGAAATAGAAAGTACCCTAAACTGCAAGAGATTTACAACTTATTTTCTTTATAATCTTTTAGATGAATAGAAAAACAAACTTGCCAAGCTATTACGAACAGGATGAGTAGGAAGGTTCAGCAGACCTTTCTCTTTTCTGTTTTTTTTCTCAGTGTTAAATACTGAACTGAAGACTTTTCATATACTAGGCAAGTGATCTGCTAGGGAGCCACATCCCCAGACCTAGAGCTTTTTTTTTTTTTGAGGCAGGGTCTATGCTACATAGTGCACACTGGCCTTGACCTTATGGCAATTCTCCTGCTTCAGACTCCAGAATGCCAGGATTATAGGCATGTACCACCATGTCCAGCAAACAACTTTTTTTGGAAAAAAAAAAAAAAAAAAAAACAACCACATAGCACTTTATTATCAGTACGGTGATGAAGGACAGGTCTTCAAGGGGCTGGAGCGGGTCCTGCCAGCAGGGAGGCAGCCCCTACTTGCCACAGATGAGCAGGTTTTGCAGCACCACAATGACTGAGTCCCCGCGCAGGAACATCTTGGAGATGTAGCAGTCCTTGTTGACTGGCTTGGACTTCTTCTTGCCCTTACTGCTCTTGGGGACCTCAGTCCACATCTCCTTCACGTTCTCCAGCACTATGCTGAAGTGCCTGTCAAAGGCCTTCACCCGACCTAGGAGTTTCTTATTGTTGCAGCAGTTGATGAGCACCAAGGCATTGTTCTTGACTGACTGGGTCAGCACAGAGAATGAACCTGTGTTAAATTTCTCCTTCTCCTCCCACTTCTGCAGCTCCTCTGGGGTCACTCTTGAGCTTGTTGAGGAGGCTCATGGTGGTAGTTGCAACCTCTGGGTTATGCTCGTCTCCCCCAAACAACTTTTAAGTACAGTATCACTTCTGTTTTCCCTTCTATCCCAGGAACAGTAAATGCTTTTACAGTGTTATGTTTATACTAACTTGAAAGCACATTGTTGAGATGGTACAAAATGTTTCTGACTGCATCTGAATAGTGAGAAGGAACAAATTTAGATGGTAAGAGTTGACTAGCAAGTGAAGGATATTAGAAACAATAGAGATACGAATCCAAGAGGAAACACATGTGCTTTTAGTAATGAGAGTGAATGAAATTTAATTCTGAGATTACTACAGGTATGCTCAGGGGACATTCAGGTGGAAAAGTAAATGTGTCCAGTATTAATATGAAACAGCAGTTTAGAAGAGATGGAGACTCAGAGCCACCAAGGGTAGGGGAGTGGGATATGAAGCAGGCAGAAAGTCCAGCGCACACTCATAAGAGAAAGGGCCGATCAAAACCAGGGATACCAAAATAGCA
The DNA here is from genome assembly GCF_000260255.1 of Octodon degus. NCBI lineage: Eukaryota > Metazoa > Chordata > Mammalia > Rodentia > Octodontidae > Octodon > Octodon degus. Next base: position 4,606,280 of record NW_004524624.1, read on the forward strand.
AAGCATACACGAAGAGTTGAGCTGCAATGTAGAGAGCTACTTTTCATCATCCTATTTTTTTTTGTATTTAGGACAGGATGTACAGGGTGTACAGGGTCTCACTGTGTAGATCAGACTCATAGTGATTTTCCTGTTTATAGCCTCCCAAGTGCTGGGATTACAGGCAGGTGCCACCACATCCAGTCTCAATTGCTGTCTCAGCGAGCCCCAGGGGCAGAGCTGGCGCGGCAGGCCCAGGGATCGAACCCTGGCCCGTGTCTGCCTAAGCAGGCGCTTTAATCTGCTGAGCTATTTGGCTGGCCCTCATCCTATTTTTTTAAAATGAGGGAATGAACATTCATTTTCTTTTCTTTTTTTAATTTTATTTGTGTGTGTGTGTGTGTGTGTGTGTGTGTGTGTGTGTCCAGCTCAGCCCACCAGGGGGTGGGGCTGGCTGGCATGTGGTGCTAGGGGATTGAACTGCGGTCCCTGCATTTGCTAAGCTTGTTCTAAGTAGGTGCTTTAGACCACTGAGCCATCTCACCAGCCCTCATTTTCTTTTCTTTTCTTTATTTCCTTTTCTTTTCTTTCCTTCCTTCCTTTCCTTTATCTTATTGAGACAGGGTCTCCCTATGTAGTTCAGGCTGGCCTTGAGCTCACCTTTGTAGCCCAGGGTGGTGTTGAACTTGCAACAATCCTCCTGCCTCAGCCTCCCATGTGCTGGGATGGTAGGTAGGCACCACCACACCCAGCTTAAGAATTAAAAAAAAAAAAAAAAAAACTCCTTACTAGTAAGGACTACTCCTTCTGACTCTAGAGAGATGCAGTTTAACAAGAGGAAGGAAAAGGTCACAGGTACAACAGTGAAGTCACGTAATATTTCTTAGCTATCTTTTCCCACCACCACGAACCAGGAAAGGCATGCGGGGAAGGTGAGTACTGCAAGGGAAGAGTGCAGATATAGGTGACTGCAGAGCAGAAGCAAGTGACAAGCTGGACCAAAAATAACAACCAAAGTCAAATTTGGGAGGAAAATATGTTACTTGGTGCCTTATTTTCTTCATTGCAGAGACAAATACCTAATATTCAGAGTTAAAGGAGGAAAGGTTTATTTGGCTCAGTTTGTAGAACTTTCAGCCTATAATCGGCTGCCCCAAAGCAGGGTGGTATGGCAGATGGACAGTTTACAGTGGGCAGAAGGTAGAAAAACAAGGGTCAAACATAGCTCTCTTTATTTTTTATACCCTATCCAGGCTGCTTAGGGCAGAGAGCACTCTCACTCTTAATCCTAGTGTCTTCCATTTTAGCACTGCGCCATGAATTAATTTTAACATCTCACACTCTAGATCCAGCCACCTCTGTGAAAGCTCCAGCTATGACTACATGAGGCTTTGCAGGGACATCTAGACATAAGCCTAGGCAAGAGTGGACATGAAGCTTGCTGATTTTTTTTTTTTTTTTTTTTTAATGTATTTAGTAAAGAGTCTACAGGGTCTCACTACGTAGATCGGACTCATAGTGATTTTCCTGTTTTCAGCTTCCCAAGAACTGGGATAACAGCTGCATGCCACCACGCTCAGACTCAATCACTAGGCTCAGCGTGCCCGGGAGGTGGAGCCGGCATGGCAGGCCGGGGATCAAACCCTGGCCACTGCACTCTGTCTAAGCAGGCACTTTAGTCCGCTGAGCTATCTGGCCCGCCCTTGATTTTTTTTTTGAGACACTTTTGAGACAGGGCCTTATTACATAGTTTAGGCTGTTCCCAAGCTCACTATGTATCCCAGGCTGACCTCTAGTTTACAGTGATTTTCCTGCCTCAGCCATCTAATTGCTGGAATTACAGGTGTGAGCCATGACACCCAGCTGTTCTAGTATATATATATATTAATCTTTTATTTATTTGGTACAGGGTCTCATTATGTAGCTCAGACTTGCGGTGATCTTCCTGTCTCAACCTCCCCAGCAATGGGATTACAGGCACATGCCAACACAGACAATTTCAGTGGCCAGCATAACATGTGGTACTGGGGATTGTACCCAGGTCCCCTGCCCTTGCCAGGCAGGCGCTTAGACCACTGAGCTATCTCACCAGCCCCTATAGTTGATATTCTTGGGCAAAGTTTTTGTCATTTTTTTTTTCCTGTGCTTTTTTGGTACTTGGAATTGAAATCAAGACCTGATGCTTGTCAGGCAGATGCCATGCCACTGAGCTATACCCCTGTTCCTCTGTGCTTTTTTAAAAACTCATTCTCATCTAGATCCAAGTGAAAGAATAATTTTCCTATAGTAGTTAAAAGCTTGACCATTGGGACTGACTTATATAAATTCCTTAGTTAATGGGTCACACAGGTTTACAGGCTGCTATGAAAAGGGGCATTTCCTTGCATTGATCCTAAAATAACTCTGGCTGCTTTTAAGGGATTCTCCACTAGCGAACAGAGAAAGTCACAGAACAGACTATATAAACTACACAGGCTCACTTAGGCATGTAAGTCCCTCCTATTGTCCTTCCCTATACCTAGTGGGTGGGGCTGGGGAGATGGCTCAGTAGAATAAGTGCTTCCCCGGCAAGCACGAGGGTCTGAATTCAATCCCTGGTTCTGCCAAAAAATAATAAATTAATTAATAAATTAATTAAATAAATAAATATACCTAGTGGAAAGCCAAGAGCTGCTGAGGTACAGCCAGGAGGTGGTTGGGGGGCTTGGGAGATCATCCCTCCAATCACCAAACTGAAAACAGACACCAGGTTCTTTCCACACTAGTAACGTCAGTTTTTATTCTTAAGTGTTTACCTTCGTTTGGTTGGCGTTTTAAAAAATGTACCTTTGGATCTACAATCTGAGGTACAGGATCTCAGGATAAATCCTGAGGGGATTTCACTGACCTTATCAGACCCAAAAGCTACAACTCTTGTTGCATAGGTCTTGCTTTATCTTGGTCTTAACCATCCAGCACAAAAGTATAAAAACGAAATATAAGAAGTAAAGCCATGCTGTTATGTTGAGCTGTAGGGGACTCAGGTCAACAATTTTTGACACTGCCAGTGAAGCAGAAGACCCAATACTATTATGGGCTACTGGACTGTTTTAGAATATTTTGCTGAGTTAACACACTTATAATATTCAAATGATGGAACTTACCAAAAAAAGGGGATACAGATGAATGTCCATTTTGTATCTGTGTAGTCAAAATGGTTAGGATAAATATATAGTTACATTCTCTTAGTGAATAGAGGGATTTGTTCTAATAGTGTTTGTAAACAGGATATCATGTCTGCATCTTGTACAGCAAATAACCACTAGGAAGAGAGTATGCAATATGTTAATTATTGAAACTGTCCTACCAATTTGATTTGAAACTGTCTCATTGCTATTTGTTTCTCAATAAAATTATAGAAAAAAATAATCAAAAAAAAAAAATGTACCTTTGAAAAATTCTGGGGCCGGGGAGATGGCTCAGTGGAATAAGCGCTTCCCTGAGAAGTGCAAGGGCCTGAGTTCAATCCCCAATTCCACCCAAAAAAAAAAAAAAAAAAAAAAAAGGAGAAAAATTCTAGGGTCTTTATTTTAGATGATTTTAATCTAAATCTTCAGTTCTTATTCAGCATCATTATATCCCTACAATACCTTTTTTTGTTTTTGAGGGCTGGGGAGATGGCTCAGTAGAATAAGTGTTTGCCTGGCAAGCATAAAGGCCTGAGTTCAATCTCTAGTTCCGCCACAAAAAAAAAAAAAAAAAAAAGGTGAGAAAATTTGTTTTTGACAAAGTCACCTTTTCACTGGGAAAAGAAACTTATTTAGCTGAGTGTGGTGGCATATACCTATGATCTCACTAGTAGGGATGTTGAGGCAGGAGAATTACTACAATTTGAGGCCAGCCTGGGCCACACAGTGAGTTCAAGGCCAGCCCCAAATCCAGTTAAGACCCTTCTCAAAAGAGCAGACTCCTACCAGGTGAAGGACAAAGAAGCAGAAGCTGTGGACTGTGTACAGTAGGTATCTTACTTTGTTACTTAATGCTACAGATGTATTCTGAAGTCATATGTACCCTGAACTGTGATATATTAATTATACTAAAATATAACTACCTTTAATAAATGAATCATAGAAGAGCCTTTTTCAAAGTGACTAATCATGTCTTTGATTTATCTCTTTACTAATAAAGCAGGCACTTAAAACACAGATTTTGCTTAAATGATATTTATGCAGTTAAGCAGAGAACAAAAGCCTGCCTCCGTGTAAACCAGTTTTATCACTGGACTCCTTTACGGATCGGTGCATCTACATCTTTTATAGCCCAATGAACAAAGGAGCCAAGATGCTTGCAGGTCTAAATCCAGAAAAACATTAACTTAATGTTCTCTACTTGAAAATCCAGATGCTAGAAACCTCATTTGATTTACTGCTTAAGAAGCAGCATCACATTCCTTACAACACTTGCTGGCTGGAATACAAGTCAGTGGTACAGTGCTTGCCTAATATGCCTGAGACCCTGGGTTTGAGGCCTACAATCACCAAAAGGATAAAAAAAAACAAAAAAACAAAAACAAAAAAACCTACTGCTGGGTGTGTTGCTGCACTCCTATAATCCCAAGCCCTGGGAAGCTAAAGCAGGAGGACCACTGCAAGTTTGAGACCAGCCTGGACTACACAGTGAATTCAAAGACTGCCTGAACTGCACAACAAAATCCTAGGGAGGGATAGGGAGATAGCTTGGTGGCATAAGTACCTGCCTGGCAAGTACAAAGTCCCTGAGTTTGATTCCCCAGAAAACAAATGCTGCACCAGCTACCAAAACCAGGCATGGTAGCACATGGCTGTAATGCCAGCACTGGGGAGGTTGAGATAGGAGGATTACCATGAGTCTGAACTGCACAGTGGGACCCCATACAAAAAAAAAAAGCAAAAAAAAAAAAACAAAAAAAAACCCTGGGAAGAGGGGGAGGAGAAGAAGAGGGAGCAAGAGAGCAGGCGAGAGGGAAGGAGATAGAGGGAAGGAAGGGGAGGGAATAAACCCACATTCTAAGTCACCATCAGGTCAAATTTTTTTCAGGAATATACAAAAGGATGTCACTGTAAAACATGAAGCCAGGTACAGTGGTGCATGCCTGTAGTCCCAGCACTGGGGAGGGCAAGGCAGGAGCATTCCCCTGAATTTGAGGCCAGCCCAGGTACATAATGCATCTAGGTTAAGCCTGAACTACATAGCAAGACCCCTCAAAAAACAAACAAACAAACTTGACTTGAAATAGATGTCAGTTTATATTGTTATAAATATGAATTAAAAAATGCAGCTTGCCAAATCTGGATGGACTCACGTCCCTTGCATACCATTTAAAAGGATATACACAGCTGGGCTAGGGATGTAGCTCAGTGGTAGAGCACTTGTCTACAATTAGCATATATGAGAGCTTATACTTAATCCTCAGAAGATTTTAAAGAGAATATGTGACTTTCAAAAAAAGAATAGTTACTTACCTCATAGCAATGGTACAGTTTCAAAATAAATAAAAAGGCTACATCTGAATTTCACTCACAGCTCATTATTAATTCAAAAAGTCTAACAGTAAAAATGATGTTGAGAATGGCAAAGCAAAGAACTTCAAATCTGTGAAAATCAACTTTATCTGAATTCTAGAAACTAATACAAAATTTTGTAGCAAGCAGACAAATACTTAAAAAGCAACAACAAAAAAGCTAAATCTCAGTAAGAGGGCTTTTTAGTGTTTTAATTTACCCTAATCCCTGCTCTCCAACCCTTACCCATGTCCTATGCCAACCCACAACCCCGAAGAACATTATTTTCAAAGAAATGTAGCCATTTGTTTTGAATTGCCTGGTGGTTCCCTGAAAGACCAGTTTAATGGATTTTACTTTACCTAATTTGGAATTCTGGGAGGGCTAAGGTTACTGTGCAGGACTGGAGGCATTAGTCAAAATGCAAATGTATCAGCCATTACCTACTGGGACCACAGAAACAGCTGGAAGGTAATTCAAAAAAGACTGAGAGGACAGGCTGGGGAATAAAATGCTTTGGGGAATAAGGACTTTATAAAGTTCCCACACAAGCACAAGGTTCAATTCCTGGTACCAAAAATAAATAAAATCAAGCCCCCACAATTTGTGGAAATCTAAAAGCTATGTGCCCCAGAGCTGGGCAATGCTCAGAAAACATCAGATAAAGCCCTAAACTCTCATTTCTAGCTAACTTTCAGACTCAGTGTAAGCAGAAAGTAAAAAATGAAGCAGTTATAAACAGGGTGAGAGCTGAAAGGCTTGCCCCAATACACACAAAGATCCTACCTACAAAGACTGAGGCATGTCCCTCCCCCCAGGCATTTTAAGAAAACATCTGTCAATCACTACAAAAGTTCACTCCAAAAAGTCACTAAACTATGATAAAGAGCAGCAATAAAAAATAGGGAGAAGAATCTGCTTTCCAATTAACAAGAATATTCAAAAGTCTACTTTTCAACAACAACAAAAAAAGCATCTAAATTTTTTTTTTTTTTCTTTTTTTGCAAAACTGGGGATTGAACTCAGGCCCTTGCACTTGCCAGGCAAGTGCTTATTCTACTGAGCTAACTCCCTGGCCCTGCATCTAAAATTTTTTAAAAAGAAAAAAGTACAAGGTTGGGCATGGTGTCACATGCCTACAGTCCTAGCACTTGGGAAGATACAGGATCTCTGGGTTTCAGGCCAGCTTAGACTACATAGTAAGTTTCAGGCCAGCCTGAACTACATTGCTAGATCCTGTCTCCAAAAAAAAGTGGGGCAACTTGTCCTATAATGCATTCGAGCAACTCATCAGAAAGAAATCAAGATGGAAATTACCAACCACATGAATTCACTCATGAATGAAAAATGGCTGCAAACCAAGTATGATTACTTTTAGGTGACCATAATTGTGCATTTCGTATTCTGTTAAATGTATGAATGAACTTCACTGAGCGTAGTTTGAGGGTCAAAGTTTGCTTATGGATTAAGTGGACTAATCTAGTTGATCTACTATCTATCTAAGCTTTGGCTAGAACACCACATAATTTCATATAAGGTGTGATCAAACAATGAACAGTCAATGATTAAATTTTTTAAAAAGTTGTTACAGTAGAAGACACATTGCCATGTGTCGTCTTTACAATATTTTCCCTTACTTCAAACACACTTAGCCAATCATTCCCATTACTTCCTGAAGCAGTTCTATGTATTTGGTACAGGGTCTCACTACACAGCTCAGACTCATAGTGATCCTCCTATTTTTTAGCCTGCCTAGAGCTAGGATTACAGGCATGCACCATGCAGTACCAGGCGTCAAACCTGGGTCCTTGAGCATGCCAGGCAGGCGCTTAGACCACTGAGCTATCTCTCTGGCCCCTGAAGCCGTTCTGTAAGTTCTCTTTCATGAGAATCCTTTTACTATAGTGGCTGCCTTGATGTCTTGAAGTGATTCAAAACATCTATCTTTTATGGTTACTTGGACCTTGGGGAAGAGGCAGGAGTGGCATAGTGCCAGATCCAGTGGGTAAGAACACACCATACTGTTCACAGACCTTCTTTTCTGTTGGATGGCACTTAGCAGCAGCATTCACCGTATTTCTTATCACACCCTATAAAGACATTCACAAAAGATGCCTAGAACATGGTCAGAAAAGTGGCAAGGATGATAAGCTGGGTTTCAGGCCAGCTTAGACTACATAGTAAGTTTCAGGCCAGCCTGAACTACATTGCTAGATCCTGTCTCCAAAAAAAAGTGGGGCAACTTGTCCTATAATGCATTCGAGCAACTCATCAGAAAGAAATCAAGATGGAAATTACCAACCACATGAATTCACTCATGAATGAAAAATGGCTGCAAACCAAGTATGATTACTTTTAGGTGACCATAATTGTGCATTATGTGAGGGGAAGTATGCACTATGCACCGCCTCGCCCACTCTCAATTCCCATCTCAGTGCACCCCGGGGGCGGGGCCCACATGGCAGGCAATGTGACTTTTACTGTAATAAATTTTTATATTTAAACATTCACTGCATATTTTGATCACCTCTTGGAAACAGGTCAGTCCTTAAAATGTGTGCTCTTTTATACACAATTTATTTATTGTCTTTTTTTGAGACAGGTTCTCACTATGCAGTTCAGACTGGCCTTAAGTTCACTTTGTAGCCCAGGCTGGTCTCAAACTCACAAGCATCCTCCTGCCTCTGTCTCTCAAGTGCTGGAATTATAGGCATGTGCCACCACACCTGGCTTATATCTTTGTATGTTTAATGAACAGCTTCTACATCAAAACTTCAGATATATAGATATATAAAACTATTTTTTTCTGTTAGGTATCCCTTATTTTCAGTCTTTATTGACTGCATATCTTCCCTAGGTCTATTACAACTACTAACAATTTTGATTCAACGCAAGCTTCAAATAGAACCAAAAGTACATACTTTCAATTGCCAAGTAAATTTTCCGCTCTCCTTCCTTGGGTTCTTTGCCAGGAGGGAAGTAAGTTCCTCTGATTGTAATAGCAGCTTCGGAATATTCACTGATTCTCTGAAGAGCTTCCTTAGAAGTGACTTTCCACCTAGCAGTCTAATACAAAGGTGGGAGAAAAAAATTATTTTATAACAATGACTTTTAAAAAATCTAGCATGCTGACAAAAAGGTTAACATGATGAATATTAAAATCACAATACCTATAATTTCATTTAGATCCGAATGTACGTAGAACATATTCATAACAAATTAATTTCTATTCCTATCTTCCCTATGTAGATAAAAATGAAGTAGTGAATATTAATCTTAAAATATTCATGTTTTAAAGAAGGATTTTTAGCCAGGCATGGTAGTACATGCCTGTAATCCCAGCACTTAGTAGGCTGAGGTAGGAGGATTGCTGTGAGTGCAAGGCCAGCTTGAAAATGAGACCCTGTCTTAAGTAAAACATGAAAAACAAAAAAGGAAAAAATTAAGAAGGGACCAGGTATGATTGCTCATACCTATACAGCACTCAGGAGGTTGAGGCAAGTTTAAGTTCAGCCTGGTCTAGAAATATAAAGTAAGCTCAAAAACCAGCCTGAACTGTATGGTGAAACCCTGTCTCAAAAACAAATAAATTAATTTTTAAAAATAATAAAGAGGTAATTTTTCTTCTTAAAAACAAGAGTTCCTACTTTATAATATAAAAATAATTAAATCTGTTACTTGCCTGTGGGAAGTCATTAATCTCTAATTCTTCCTCGTATCTCTTAAAAGATTCATTTTGTCCACCATCCTGCCTCTCTTCTTCTTGTTTTTCTAAAGGCACATAATTGAGCTTGGCATTGATCTTTTCAGCTAGCTGCTCTGCAATGGTTTTTGCAGACACTGTGGGAGCCAGAATGGTGCCACCTCGGAGAATTGCATTGGTGGCCTGTTGCATCACATCCTGCAGTTGAAGAAGACGTACAGTCAAATCTCCAATGAGGACAGAGACAGGACCAGGGACCTTACCCAAATTGTTCTATGAAAAGTAACTCATTCTATGTAAATAAATAAGTAGCATCTTTCTACTGCAGTCCACCTATATGTGCAATTCAACAGTATATATTTATATGCTAACAGTTTAATGTATCTCCCTTACTTCTGGGAAAAATAACAAACATTCAATTAATTCTCTATTAATTTTGTAGTGGCTGGGGATTTAGCTCAGTGGTTCAGCACCTGTCTGGCAAGTATGAGGCTCTAAGTTTGATTCCCAGCACCAAAATAAATAAATTAATTTAATTTAAATAAATAAAATTTCTAATGGAATACAAATATGTCCTTGAAAGTTAGCTAAGTCTTAAAGTCAGACATCAGTATTTCTAAAATCATTTACATATCTTATGACTTGCAGGAGTTTCCCCTGGAACCTTTGTACCAACAACACTGGACATCTCCTTCTGCATGGCCCAACCCAACATTCAACAAGCTATAGCAAAAGACTTACTCTAAGTCTTCAAAATACTGTTGAAATTAAAAAGCCATTCTTTCAGAATGTTATGAAAATTTACTTAGCTAAAAGTTAACAAAAGGGGCTGGTGAGATGGCTCAGTGGTCTAAAGCACCTACTTAGAACAAGCTTTGCAAAGCACAGGGACCACGGTTCAATCCCCCAGCACCACATGCCAGCCAGCGCTGCCCCCTGGTGGGCTGAGCAGGCCACACACACACACACACACACACACACATAAATAAATAAAATTAAAAAAAAAATAAAAGTTAACAAAAAAGCTTCCAAGAAAAAGGTAACAAAAAATAACTAGAAAACATTTCTCCACCATTTAAGCATAGTAGTCCTATAAGTGCATGTTCGTACATTTTGGAAACTATCTGTATACCTACCAACCCACCCAATGAGTACAGATTAAGGAAGAAAAAAAAATTGTTCTTCAGATTTCAGTAGGAAATGGGAATACAGAATTGGCTGAGTATCTCTTTTCCAAAATGTTTATCGTAATCAGAAGTGTTTCACAGTTATGAATTTTAGAGTATTTGCTTAGGGTTTATCAGTTGGGTATTCCTAATTCAAAACACCAAATTTTACAAAACACAACACTTTTTGAGCATTATGTCAATGGTTAAAAAGTTTTGAATTCTGGAGCATTTTGAATTTTCAGATCAGGGATGCTTAACTAGTCTATAAAAATTATCTATGCCTAACATGTCTCAGGAGGAATGGTGTGACATGTACCACAGGCAGAGCTCCCATTCCAGCTCCTAAAATGTAATTGGAATTGTCTTAAGGGATCGCTGCAGAATAAGCATAAAGCCTTCAGTTAACCACATTAATGAAAATCACCCAATTGCAATTATCAAAGATTCTGATATTGAGAATGTTAAGCCTGTGAATGTACTGGATTTAAGAGAATAAACTACTTGTTAAAAAAAATTTTAAAGTTAAATTCTTACAAACTCAATTTCAGGGAAAAATTATTTACTTATACTTGACAAAAATCCTAAGAAGTATCTAAATCAAAACTACTGACTGAGACATGGAAAAAGTACTTAATACCTGAGACTCGATGCCCAAATTCTTTTGAGCATTAATCCTGAGAGCCAATCGCTTAGCAATTTCTAATTTTTCAGCATTTCCTGCAGTTGGGGCAGGAACACTAGATGTTCCAGGAGCAGCCATATCTTTTACTCTCTTCTTTGAATTAAACATGCTTTCAATTTGTTCATCAATCTTCACCCCGGAAAAAACAAGAAGGATTAGCAAAAGCTAGATTAGAAATACAAACTTTGTTATATTTATAGAAACAAGTAAAAATGTTTCCACCAAAAGGCTGGATCAATTTATATTTATGTAATTCAACACAGATTAACAGCAAAACACATCATCAGTTGTTAATGCAATATATTTCATCTGGAAAATCCACTATCTATGCTGAAAAGAAAATACAAAACTGAGCTATAATGCTATTACCAATCAGACAACTCAGATACATATATTCCAGTCTGATGGAATAACCCATATGATGCATCTGAGTTGCTCCAGGGCTCAGACATTGAGGCCAAATTATACAGCAATCAATGTCTGGAAGAAGGGCTATAATTCCAGGCAAAGGGACACCTAAAAACAGTAATTCTCAGGAGGAATGGTATGACATGTTCCAAAGGCAGAGCTCTCATTCCAACTCCTAAAATGTAATGGGAAAAAATAGCAATAATCAAAAATGAAGGCCCATTGCTTTATCCTTTTGAATTAAGAAAGGAACAAGGCCTCACCCTTCCAAAAGCCATTAGGTCTTAGTGCCATAATCACATACTAAGAAAACTCAGCCAGGGCTGGCCAAATAGCTCAGCGGATTAAAGCACCTGCAAGCAGGTGCAGGGGCCAAGGATTTGATCCCCGGCCTGCTGTGCCAGCCCCTTCCCCAGGGCACAATGAGAGGGCGACTGAAACAGGGCGGAACTGGGCATCACTATGAGTCCACTCTAGTGGTGAGACCCTGAACTCCCTGCAGACCCTTCCCTAAAATTAAAAAAAAAACCCAAAAAACAAAAAACAAACCTCAGCCTGTGTGTCTCTTGTCCACAGTTACTGACACTGCTTACTAAAGAGATATAAACTCCCTTATACGTTCAGGTTAAAATGCTTATCTTGTGGTCAGGAAAACCTTGTTTGGGGTTAAAATTAATCAGGCTAATTTAGGAAACCCTTTTACTGAAAGAAATGATTTCCACTTTTTTGAAATTTGTTACCTATTAAGAGGTTTGATTTATCAACTAGTTGTTTTTATTCTCATGTATGGATTTGTTTTTGGACTTCTGTTTTTTGCTGCTGCTGAGAGCTAGGCTGGTGTGTTCTTATTTGTTGTTGATTTTGATGCTTTAGTTTTCATTGAGACAGGTTCTCACCATATAGTCTAGACTGGCCTTGAACTCACTATGTAGGTCAGGCTAGCTTCAAACTCATGACAATCCTCCTGCCACAGCTTTTTAAGTGCTGGGATTACAGGTGTGCATCACCACACCTAGCAGTTTTTGAAAACTTCAACTTGCTCAGGAAAAGGGTTTTAACAGTAACAGTTAAGCAAATCTCAAAAGATTATTATTTATTTCTAAGCCTCAGTCTCAATTACAAAATGGGAATACTATGAGTACCTATCTTGTATAATCACTGTGAGGAAGTGAAATATCCCTATAAAGCACCTGGCACAGGATGTGGCACTTAGTAGCAGTCAATAAATGTCAAGTATTATTAATGTTTGCCAGGTAGCTCTCTTTAATCCCAGCACTGTTGAAGGCCAGTCTGAACTGTACAATAAGACCCTGTATCTGAAACAAAACAAACAACAACAACAACAAAAAAGGGAGTATTTATTTCATAATTATCAAATTTACAAAGTTATAAACCAGTATTACATGTACAAGGTCCTAGGTTTTATCCTGAGCACCACAGGAAAACAAATGCAAAAATATTATCAGTGCAGTACAAAGGCAGACAGTCTCTCATACTATTGTGATGGGCCCAGATTGACACTCCCTTGCTGGAGGAAAACCTGACAATGTTGAAGACCAAATAAAATACACCTTTGGCCTAGCAACTTCATTTACAAACCAACTCTCAAGATGTAACATAATGCACATGCAAAGTAAATATGCAATGTAGAACATATTATATTTCAAATGACTACATGAAAACAAGCAATACATTCCAATATAAGACTGATTCATTCAACTGTGAAATACACACAAGGTCTTAAGTTTGATTTGATATGCAAAAAGAAAAAAAAGCCAAACACGGTGGCGCATGCCTACAATCCCAGCACTTGGGAGGCTGAGGCAGGAGGATCATTTGGAGTTCATGATCAGCCTAGTGAGCTCAAGGGCAGCCTGAACTGCATAGAAAAACCCTGTCTCAAAGACAAAAAAGAAAGATAAATATTATGTAGCTGTTAAAAATAAAAATTTAAGGGCCAGCCAAGTAGCTCATCGGATTAAAGCGCCACCTGCAAGCAGGCGCAGAGACCCCAGATTTGATCCCCAAGCCTGCCGTGCTGGCCTCACCCCCAGGATATGCTGAGATGGTAAATGAGACTGGGAAGGGTGGTGCGCGCCTGTAATCCCAGCTCTTGGGAGGCTGTAAACAGGCAGATCACTACAAGTCCGTTCTAGTAGTGAGACCCCGAACACCCCGTAGACCCTTCCCTAAAAATACAAAAATAAAAAATAAAAATTTAGTAAAATGGAAAGATTTTTTAATACTCCTATTATAAAGAAGTTATAAAACAATATAATCCCATTTTTTACAAGACTATAAAAATGTGAATATATGTATGCATACACATAAACTTAGAAAAAAACACATCAAGGTTTCCAAGATTAGCTATCTGAACAAGCCTAAGGAAAGACCTCAAGTGTAAAAGGCATAATCAGTTCAACTGGCCATCAGTTAGAATACTCACATCAACTGCAGCATCCTCGTCATCTGAATCTTGCAGACCAAGGGCTGCCTTTTGTAACTTCTTCCTCTCATTAGCCAAAGCTTGTTCTGTTTCATCAAACTTGAATCCCTTACCAGAGAACCCACTACTCTTTTTAATTATCTTTCCTTCCTTTTAAGGAAAAATTAAAAAGTTAATTTCATAGTAAGAATTTCTTAGTTACTTTTCAAGGTGGCATATCCCAATATATTTACCCAGTAAAAAACAAATAGGAGCTTATAAAACACTAACTTCAAGCAAAAGAGACAATTTTGTTTTTACTTTCTCCCCCTCTAAAGAAATAAATAAGAAGTCTTACTAAGATGTCTAAGAATCAAACAGTCACATTAGTAATTTACATAAAAGAAACAGGAATTTAAAAGCTTACAGCTTTCTGTTGATCTTTGAAATCGCTCCAAAGTTTCTCTAAATCAGGAGGCACTGCAGTCCCTGATAGTTCAAGAGCTTTAATTATGTCACCAGCATAGCGAGCTTGATCCTCTGTGATAAAAGTGTAGGCATAACCCTAATGAATAATGAAAAAAAAAAAAAATGTTTTAGAGGCTAAAAGATGAATTTTACTCACATTACAAATAGGATAAAATATAAACCTTACTTAAGTCCTCTAGTGCTGACACCATTATTAAAAAAAATTTAAAGAGTTCTATCTGTCTGTCTGTCTGTCTATCTATCTACCTATCATAATTCATTCATGGAGGATCTTTTTAAGATGAGGTTTCACCACGCAATTTAGGCTGGCCTTGAACTCACTTTGTGGCCCAGGTTGGCCTCAAACTTGCAGGATTCTCCTGCCTCAGTCTTTATCCCATTTTTTCAATAGGTCAAAGTGCAATATTAAGTTTAATATTTAAAAATAAGAGGGCTTGGAATATAGCTCTGCAGTACAGCACCAGTCTAGCCATGTGCTGGGTTAAATCCCCAGCATTACAAAACTAAATAACACATATGGCTTGGCGGTACATGTCTATAATATCAGTACTCTGGGAGGCTAAGTCAGAAGGGTGGCAAGTTCAAGCCCACTGTGGGCAACTCAGTGACATCCTGTCTCAAAATATTAAAAAGGTCTCAGGATGTAGTTCATTGCAAAGACACTGGGTTCAATCAACAATACTACAAAGAAGAAAAATAACAAACCCACACATATCACACACTATTCTAACCACTTTAATCTGTATCAACTTCCAAGGATGTAGTTTTGCTCATTTTTCTTTAACAAAACAAAACCAACAGCTCAAGTGTAGCTTGAGTTAGGGCACTTGACTGTAAAAACAAAAATTGTGTTTATAGGTACATGTACTTGTTTATATACACAAATGAGTTCTTTTTAAATATTTATTTTTATAACTATGAGATCAGCTACCTCACCTTCCTGAGATTCTGTTTTCTTTCTTTCTTTCTTTCTTTCTTTCTTTCTTTCTTTCTTTCTTTCTTTCTTTTTTTGGCGGAATCAGGACTGAAATTCTTTAAGACCCAAGGCTTTTTTTTTCTTTCTTTTTTTTTTTTTTTTGGCAGAACCAGGGATTGAACTCAGGCCTTGCACTTTCCAGGGAAGCACTTATTCCACTGAGCCATCTCCCCAACCCCTTTTCTTTTCTTTTTTTTTTTTTTAAAGTGTATTTAGTATAGGGTCTACAGAGTCTCACTCCACAGACTGGACTCGTAGCAGTCCTCCTGTTTTCAGTCTCCCAAGTGCTGGGATTACAGGCCCGTGCCATCACGCCCAGTCTCAGTCTCCATCTCAACTTGCCCTGGGGGCAGGGCCGGCATGGCATGCCAGGGATGGAACTATGGTTCCTGCATCTGCCTAAGCAGATGCTTTAGTCCGCTGAGCTATTTGGTTGGCCCTGAAGGCCTAAGGTTTCATAGGCCCCTAGCAGGTTTATGTATAGGCAAAAGGAAAAATATGGAAATAAAAGCAAACAATACTCATATTATCATTCACAAAACATTCTGTCTCACAAACAGCAGATTGTCACAAATTTTAAAGACATGGTTTAAGATTTTATTTCAAGAGTATCTACACAGTAATACATTTGATCCATGGTCTACTGTTGTGCTACCCATGATCTAAGAATGTTTTTATATTGTTATAAACAGGGCCAGGGAGACAGCTCAGTGGAATAAGTGCTTGCCTGGTAAGCTCAAGGGCCTGAGTTCAATCCCTGGTTCCGCAAAAAAAAAAAAAAAAAAAAAAAAAAAAAAAAAAATTAATATATATTGTTATAAACACACACATAGGGAAAAGAAAAACAGTATGTGACAGAAATTGCTAGGATCCAAAGTTACAACTTTTAGTATATGACCTTTTATAGAGTAAGTTCCCAGCTCCTCAGTATACATGAGTTAAGAGAATAAATCCCATTACTAATTATGAGCTATATAATACTGGGCAAGTAACTTAACTTCCACATGTTCAATTTTTTGCATGTATAAAATGAACTAATATCTACTTCAAAATGAAGCTTTGAAGATGGGATGAGATGCTATATGTAAGAAACCTAGAGTGTCCAGCATGCAATAAACATAAATATAAACTCTGGGGCCAGTCAAATAGCTCAGCAGATTAAAGCACCTACAAGCAGGCACAGGGGCTGGGGTTCGATCCCTAGGCCTGCCATGCTGGCCCTGCCCCCGGGGCGCACTGAGACAGCAATTGAGACTTGGCATGGTGGTGTGCACCTGTAATCCCAGCTCTTGGGAGGCTATAAACACGCGGATCACTACAAGTCCAATCTAGTAGTGAGACCCTGAACACCTGTAGACCCTTCCTAAAAATAAATAAATAAATAAAAGCAAGCTCTGATTAAACTGGGCATGGTGGCACACAACCGTAATCCCAACTCTTGGGAGGCTGAAAACAGGAGGATCAATATGGGTCTGATCTATGTTATGAGACCCTGTAGACCCTGTCCTAAAAATACAAAAAAAACACACATAAGCTATGATTTATAGAAGAAAAATAAGAAACCTCCAACTTGAGTCCATATAAATTAAAAAATACACAAGTGCAAAAAACAGACAGTGTACCAGACATGGTGGTGCACACCTGTAATCCCAGCACTTGGGAGGCCAAGGCAAGAAGATTGCTGTGAGTTCAAGGCCAGCCTGGGCTACACAGTGAGTTCAGAGCCTGAACTGCATAGAAAGACCCTGGCTCAACAACAACAAAAAAACCCCACCCCAAATAAAGCAAATAATGTGTGTGTGTGTGTCTGTGTGTATACAGTATGTATGGCTTATTTTATGATCCCATATTTTTGAAAAAGCAATGAAATACACTGGACTACATACATATATGTATGCACACAGAAATTTCCAGGCCAAAAAAAAAAAAAAAAAAAGAATCTAAAAGGACATATAAAGTGTTAACAATATCTACCTACAGAAATCATCGAGGTATCATATTTAAAAATTAACAATATCTACACATGTATATGTATATAAATGATTAACTTCATTCCACACATCCTAATGATTAAGAATTTTCAAAATGTCTTTGTAATTCCTATTATCTATTCCTTAAAATACTAACAGAAATATGTTTTAATATAAATGAAGTCAACTGTTACAAATTCTTCTTACTTTGTTTCCGGCTCTTCCAGTCCGTCCTGCTCTGTGTACATAATCCTCATAGTGGTTGGGGCAGCTGTAATTTACTACAAGAATTAGATGTTTCACATCTAGACCTCGGGCAGCAACTGAGGTGGCCACAAGAAGTTTGCAGGTTCCATTCTTAAAGTCATTTATGATGCTATCTCTGTCATACTGATCAATACCTGTAAGTTAGAGATATAAAATGTTAACAACTTCCATTTTCTCTGACAGAGAAAGAATATAAAACTGGAATAAAAAACAAATCCATATTATGAATTCCACCAATATAGAAAAATAAAAGACTAAAAAGATTTAATGACAAAATTAAAGACTACTGGACTGGGGAGATAGCTCAGCACCATAAGCGCCTGCCTGGCAAGCACAAGGTCCTGAGTTGGATCCCTGGTACCACAAAAAAAAAAAAAAAAAAAAAAAAAAAAAAAAGGTTACTGCCAATCATTCTTTCATGAATCTTCCAAATTTTTTTTTTTTTTTTTGTAGTACCAGAGACTGAACTCTGGACCTTTCATTTGCCAGGAAGCCACTTATGCCACTGGGCCACTTATGCCCCAGCTCCTAAGGTGTCTGCTTTCTTTTGTCCCCCTTCTTGCATATAAGGCTTATAGTTACAAAGGCCTAGTTTCAGAATCTCCAGCCACTGTTTGAAATCACACCTCAAGGATTTAGAGATGGTACTATCACATGTTCATTGCAAATGGAAGGTCCACTGAATTCCAGAATTGATCATGAGATCCAAATGAAGAACAATAACCCCAAAAGTTATCTCAAAGTATAGAAATATATTGATGTCGTGGGGAGGAAAAAAGAAAGGAGAAGAGAAATCACCAGCCTAAACTTGTTTCAGGAACAAAAGAAGAAAAGCCAAAAACAAAGCCTACAGTGACAGGATATAGATCTTTCTTCTGTGACATTTTTAGAGGCTTGCTACTTAGTTTTGTCCAAGGACCAAAAGCAGCATCACCTGGGTTCTCATCAGAACTATGCAATCTCAGGTCCCACTCTAAATCACTGAAATCAGAATGTGCATTTTAATATAAGACCCCTAGAAAAGATGGGGGTGGTGGTACACACCTGTAATCCCAGTGCTTAGGAGGCTGGGACAGGAGGATTGTTGTAAGTTCAAGACCAGTCTGAGCTAAAAAGTGAGCTCAAAGCCAGCCTCAAACTGCATAGCAAGACACTGTCTTAAAAAGGCACACACACACACACACACACACACACACACACAATTTTTAAAAATACCTCTAGATGATTACCATAGGCACACTGCAGTTGGAAGAGCACCAATTTAAAAGTACCAACTAAATCTCCCTTAACAGGCTCCAGATAGCTAACAAAAGTGTCTAAAACACCAAAATATTCTAATACAAGATGCTCAAACCATAAGTATATTTTACCAGGGATACCCAGAACTCCCTGGAAATAAATAAAATGTGGGCATAATATAGGTTAATGTCTGAATCTTTCCTTTCTTTCTTCTATTCTTTCGTCTTTCCTTCCTTTCTTAGCAGTACCAGAGATGGAACTCAGGGCTTGGTGTATGCTAAACAAGCATGGTACCACTGCTCAGGCACCCTTAGCCCAGGCACCTAAATATTTATGAATATTAAACTTACTACTACCTAAATTTACTTTTTGTGATACAGGAACACTTTACAATTGAGCTCAATCTCCTACCCCTTTTGTTTCATTCTGAGACAAGATCGTAAGTTGCCCACATTAGCCTTAACTTGAAATCACATTGCCTTAGCCTACTGAGTAGCTGCAATTACAGGAATGTGCTACCACACTTACTCCTAAATTTTTAAATGTCCTCTTCAAAGACTTAAAAGTATTTGGATCTTCCCCTATCCTTGCCTCCTTTTATTTATTTTTCGTACCAGGGATCAAACTCAGGACCTTGGGCTTGCCAGACAGGCACTCATGCCGCTGAGCTATATCCCTGGCCCCTTGCCTCCTTTATTGAAATAGGGTCTCACTATCTGTCCCCCAGCCTGGTCTTGAATTCATGATCCTCCCACGTCCACCTGAGTAGTCGGAATTACAGGCATGCTCATAAGAAAAATTAACGGAATCAATATTAATATAAATTTAACTTTGCAATTTAAAAATATCAAAACTTTTATTTTAGCTTAAGATATACTATCAATACAAGTACATATTTTATTCTTTGAAGGTAAATAAAATGTATTAACTGACGCATATAAAATGTTTACCCCTAAACTTTTAACTTTCCCCCTTTAAAAATAAACTCAATTTTGAGCTGGGTAGCTAAACGCAATTTAGTAGAGTGCTTGCCTAACATGCCCAAGGCCCTGGGTGCAATTCCCATTACCACTAAAACAAAAATATAATTGTAAAAATTTAGAAACAATCAAAATATCCTTAAATGGGGCTGGTGAGATGGCTCAGTGGTCTAAGGCACCTACTTAGAACAAACTAAGCTAAACAGAGCACAGGGACCGCGGTTCAATCCCCCAGCACCACATGCCAGCCAGCCCCGCCCCCTGGTGAGCTGAGCTGGCCACACACAAAAAAAAATAAATAAATAAATATTTTAAAAAAAAAAAAATATCCTTAAATGGATAAACAGATACACAGTAAAACATGTATACAATACTACTCAGCAATAAAACAAATGAACTAGGCAACAACCTATATAAATCTCAAATTTACTATGCTGAGTACAAAAAGCTATAAAACTATTATATAATGTTTGATGTCATTTGTAAAAGTTTGTATAAGCATACATCAAGGGTTGAGTCAGAGCAGTTTCTAAGAAGACCTGAGTTCAACCTCCACTACCACAAAAAACAAAACCAAGTCAGTGGTTACCAGATGCATGGATGGAGAGGGCCTGTGTAGTTACCCTTAGAGGACTAGAGAGAGTTTCGGTGGGTAATGCAATGGCTCTGCATCCTGATCACGGTGTATTCTGTGAGATGCCTAAAGCAAACAGATATCACCAACATCCAACAGACATGACCACAGTGGCTGGTACAGACCACTGGATGAGACAGTCACGCATGCACTTGTGGTTCAAGCCAGAGGGAACATGTTAAGGTAGCTGAGTTTGTCTTTCTTGTTACTTGCACAAACCAAAACTCTAGTATTAAAAGTATATACCAAAGGTCTCAAAGAAACATCCTACTCTAAAAAGTTTTTGATCTTCTATACACATCATGCAAGTGGAAACTTTCACTCTCATTCAAACATTATTTACCATATTATATATAAAAATGTATTTTAAAAAATTTTCAATTTTTTTAATTTAGTATAGAGTTTCACTACAAAGCTGAGTCTCATAGTGATCTTCCTGTGTCAGCCTCCCCAGCACTAGAATTACAAGTGTGTACCACTATGCCCGATTTTGGTGACCGGCTTGGTCCAGGGCTGGCACAGCATGCAGTATCAGGGATCAAATCTGGGTCCTTGAGCTTACCAGGCAGGCACTTAAACCACAGAGCTATCTCCCCAGCCCTAAAGAAAATTTTATTGTAAGTGAAAAAAAAAAAAAAGGATGAATGACAAGGTAAGATTGTCAGTGATGGTTAGTTTATTTTGTTTTTTGAGACAGGGTTTTGCTACAGAATTCAGGCTCACCTTGAACTCACTATGTAGCGTAGGTGGGCCTTGAACTTGCAGTGATCCTCCTAGTGTTGGGTATCACACCCAGCTCAATGACAGTTTAATTAAAGGTTTTGTTCATAAACCATAAACCACACATGGCCTTTTTACTCTAACAAATCTCTGACAAAAAGAAAACGTCAAGTAACCATGACATGTTCTGACTGCGGTACTGAGAAAACTTTCTCAGGTTAAGAGGACTAGCAGTGAACAGAACATATCACCCACTCACTCTCCTGTCTCCCACTTTTCTGTTCCTTCCCCACTGAACCTGAGCTACACTAGGCAGCTCTATAGATAGAACTTTTGTCTTCAAAGGATTTCATCCAGAAAGAAAAAGAACCTATAGAATGGGAGAAAATATCTATAAATCATATAACAGATTATTTAAAAAGCCAATTAAAAAGTGATAAAGGCTTGAAATGCACATTTCTCTGAATAATATATACAAATGGCTATATGATATAAACATCATAACATCATTAGAAATGCAAGTGAAAATCATGAGATCCCATATCACACCCGCTAGTATGGCTGTGACTGCTAAACCTGCTATGTCAGGACTTCACTGAATTACAAAAAGCCTCGCAGGTTAGTGATGCCCGCTCCTGGATGTCTCTGGGTGAGTCGCAGAGCACTGTGCAGATACCCCCATCTGTGCTTTTTGTCATTCTTTGCCTGGTCTCCTGATATCAGGAGCTAAGCAGTTCTGCTCCATCATGTCCTTCCACCACGATATCACTGCCGCAGAGCAGCTGATCATGAACTGAAACTGTAAATTAAGCCTCTCGTATAAACAGTAGGTGCTCAGCCCTGGTGGGCTGAGCTGGCCACACACACACACACACACACACACACACACACACACAATTAAAAAAAAAAATTTAAACACTTACCATATGACTAAGCAATTTTACTCCTACATCTATATAAAGAAACTGGCGAAAGTTAACACGATACTTGTACACCATGTTCACAGTGATATCATATACAACAGCCAAAAGGTAGAGCCAACCTAGGTCTCCATCAAGAGTTCAAACATTTAAAAAAAAAAAAAAAAAAAAAACTTTAAAGCCCCGTTAGTTTCTTTTCTCTATTTTTACTGGGAATTGAACTAAGGACCTAGCACTTGCCAGACAGGTGCTATGCCACTGGGTCATATCCCCAGCCCCAAGCCCTTCTAATTGCATCTCATATATAGCCTAGTGAGATACACTGCATTTTCCAAAGATGGAAATAATAATATATTCTATCTCACACATACGTCTGCATATTAAAATGATACTGTAGGCTGGGTGTAATGGTGAATGCTTGTAACACTAGCAATTGTGAGGCCGAGGCAGAAAGGATCACCATAAGTTCAAGGCCAGCCTGGACAACACAGTGAGACTTTGTCTCAGAGAGAAAAAAAAAAAAACCCTCTACCAGGACACAGAGATTATCTGGAACATTGGTATATAACCTAGCATGCACAAGGCACTGGCTTCAATCTCTAGTATCAGAGGGAAGAAAAAAAAAAAAAAAGGTAGCAGCTGTGTCTACATTCTCACCAGTTTGGTGAATATCTAGAACTATAGTATATCATTGAAGTGAAAGCTCTATCAATTCCCAGTTACTATCCTTTCTGACCTACTAGCTTCTGGTTCTGGTCTCTTGACCAGAAAGCCTTACAAAAGGCCCCGAGTTAACAGGATAATGAAACTTGACTAGGAGCCTTGTCAGCCACATAAGTGAGGCAAACTAAAGTGAAAGTCCAGCCCTAACCTAGTCAGCTCAGTAAACAGAACATAAAACACAGGGTAGCTATACACAGCTTGGCCCAAACTGTGGAATGCTAAGTGACTACTGCCACTAATCTAAGAAGCGGTTCATTACAAAGTCATAGAAGCCAGCCCCAGTGGTAAGCACCCGTAATCACAGCACTCAGGAGACTGAGGCAGGAGGATCACCGTGAGTTCAAGGCCAGCCTGAACTACATAGTGATTTCAAGGCCAGCCTGAACAACAGAATTAGACAACATCTCAAAGAAAACCAAAAAACAAAGACAACCAGTCATAAACAGCCAGAACATCCAGTTACTGAGGGCACGTCAAAATGTTATATATATTTTAAGTCTCAAATGTATTCAACAATGACAGTGTCACATAAAAATTAATGATCACTTTAAAACTTCAGTGAAGGGGCCGGGGAGATGGCTCAGTGGAATAAGTGCTTCCCTGGCAAGTGCAAGGGCCTGAGTTCAATACCCGGTTCCGCAAAAAAAAAAAATAAATAAAACTTCAGTGAAAGCGCTATAGTGAATCTGAGAATCCTTTAGGAAGCATGTTTTATAGAAAGAATAACACAGGAGTAAGTTTTAAGTTCAATTTTTCTGTATCTGCTTAAGTGACTAATTTGGTTAAACCAATGTATGCATGTTGGATTTATCTTTAAGGTGGAATAATAATATTGCTTATCCCAAATATCTGTTGAGTAAAAACTGCAATAAATAATATGAAATTTAATTCTAAATTTCAAAAACAAAGCAATTTTGTTTTCAAAGCCAAGTATTACCATTCAGCCAAGTATTACCATTGCATAAACTTAGCGTAGTATTTGGCACCACTAAGCACTTAAAAGCCATTTCATAGGTAAATAGAACACTACCTCCAAAAAAAAAAAAAAAAAAAGAGTATTACCTCCATGAAGAGACATGCAAGGATAAGATGCTCTCATTAAATCCTTCAGCAGACCATCAGCATGTTCCTGTTTATCCACAAATATAATGACAGAGCCTGATTCTTGATAATGACCTAGAAGCTCAAGTAATTTTAAGAATTTTTTTTCTTCTTCAATCACAATCTGAAAATATCAAGTTGTACCAAGTTAATGGCAATAAAAATGTGTTTCATCCCTGCTCATTAAACAAATACTCATGCATTTTGTGTTGAATGAATAAAAAATAACTATCTTCCTATATTTTAAGGGCTAAAAATGTTGATTTTAATTGGAAAAGCAGTAAGTCTTAAAAAACTGTAACTTTCAGAGAATAAGAGGTCTACAGAATGTGGATAAATGATCACCAGTTCTCTCTGTTCCTTTAGTACATGTACTAGTAACCAAAGATGAAGATAGGCATCTTAATACCTATTTATCAGTTCAATACTTCTGGCAGGAAAAAATAAAAACATTAAAAACACGGAGTTTCAGGTACCAAGGCATGGTGGCACATGCCTATAATCCCAGCACTTGGAGGCTGAAGCAGGAGGATCACAAGTTTGAGGCTAGCACAGGCTACCTAGTGAGTTCAAGCTACCTGGAGTACAAAGTGAGACCATCTCAAAACACCTCAAAAATATATAATTACTTTTTCTTTTTTGGGGGCAGAACCAGGGATTGAACTCAGGCCCTTGTGCTTGCCAGGCAAACACTTATTCTACTGAGGCATCTCCCCTAATTAATTTTTCAAATGCAGCGAGTTCCAGGTAACAGCACAACTGTTATCTGTTAAAATACTATATGGCTATAGTTGATAACAATTTGATACATAATACTTAATTTTAGAAATTACCCATCTCACCTCCTTTTCTTTTAGTTTTTTTAAGACAGGGCTTTTAGGTTTTTGATATGCAGCTCAGGCTGGTCTTGTACTTACCACAAAACCCAGACTGCCTCAAACTCACAGTGATCCTCCTGCCTCAGCCTCCCAAATGCTGAGATTCCAGGCAGAGGCCACCATGCACAGCCCCATCTCACAGCCTGATCCCCAGAGAGTCACACATATTGCATAAACTATAAAGGGAACTAGGGATTTCATAAGAGTACCCACCACCTGTTGCTCCACATCTGAACAAACCACACTCCTGCCTCCAACCTGTACTTCAATGGGTTTACTCAGAATTCTTCGAGCCAATGCCTCCATAGCTCTAGGGAAAGTAGCTGAAAACATAACTGTCTGCCGGTCAGGACGGACATTATCCACAATGCGCATGACCTGAGAAAACAATATAAGCAAATACGATGAGTAATCACCCGAACTTACACAATGTCAAAATCAAGTAGAAAAACCTGAGAATGACTATTTCATCTTGTTACTTTTTAAACTTGTTACCCTATACAACCACAATTCATCTTATACTCTAATTTGTTGCTCTCAGTTTTCATATTTGAAAAAATGGCACCTCCATTATTTAGGTCAAAAGAGAAGAACCTATATTGGACCAATCTCTTTCTGTCACTCACCTCACAATAATCCACTAACAAATTCAGTTCTATCTTTAAATTGTATCTAGAGGGGCTGGAGAGATGGCTCAGTGGTCTAAAGCACCTACTTGGAACAAGCTTGGCAAAGCACAGGGACCGCAGTTCAATCCTCCAGCACCACATGCCAGCCAGCCGCGCCCCCTGGTGGGCTGAGCTGGCCACACACATACACACACACACACACACACACACACACACACACACAATGTTAAAATTAAAAAAAAAAAATTGTATCTAGAACGCAACCAATATACACAGTAGTGTTTTCCTTCATTTATTCAACATATTTTAATTAAGCATTATCACACTGCAGGCACGGCCAAATAGTAAGAATATAAAATAAAAATGCAAAAACTGGACAATTCTGGAAAGATCACAGATAGGAAGCAAGGAAAACCTGCCTCTCCATTTAAGACTTCTTGCACTGCAGAATCTGACGTAACTATTTGGAACTCTAGTCTACTTGGAAGGCTTGCAACTTCCAGGGAAGGTAAACTGTGGTTAGTAAGTGCCAATATCAGCTCTTCTCACAGGAGCGGCTTCCTATCTGGTGCCTTCTCTTCTCACAAAAGTGTAAAGATGGTCCCAGAGCATACTGCACAAAGCATGGGAGACTCATGATGCGAAAAAAAAAAAGTCTTCATATTGCTTATTCTAATAGAGGCAGACAAATATATTAAGGGCCAATATAGTGTACAACAAGCTGGGCTTGGTGGCACATGCTTGTAATCCCAGCACTTGGAAAGCTGAGGCAAGGGGATCACTATAAGTTTCAGGCAGCCTGGAATACATAATGATTTCAAGACCAGCCTGCATTATATGGTAAGACCC
>NW_004524624.1:4632639-4637105 GCF_000260255.1 Octodon degus
GGAAAAACTATATAAGAGAAATTGTTCTTTTTAAAACTTCCTAACTCTGTAACTGCTTCATGGGGAAAAAAAGCACAGACTAACAAATGAAAAGAAAGTAAGATGGGGAATGGTAACAACAGTTGCAATACATAGTAAGTGACTAAGCAGACACAATAAAATTAAATCCTAAATCAAGAATCCTGGGCCAGCCTGATAGCTCAGTGGATTAAAGCACCTGCTTAGACAGACACAGGGACCTGGGTTTGATCCCGAGCGTGTCATGCTGGCCCTGCCTCCTGGGTGAGCTGAGACAACAACTAAGACTGGGCATGGTGGCGCGTGCCTGTAATCTCAGCGCTTGGGAGGCTGAAAACAGGAGGATCACTACAAGTCCAATCTATGTAGTGAGACCCTGTACTAAATACAAAAAAAAAAGCTAGTATCCCAGGATTATACAGCTAAACAACAAATAAGTGAAAGTAAAGTACATTTTGTACAAGCAAAACTTAAAACATTTCCAGGTAAAAAGTTTCCAAACTAGAGGAATATGCAGACTGAATGAGCACTCCTAATCCAAAAACAGGAAATTTAAAATGCTTCAAAATCCAAATTTTTGTTTTGTTTTTTGTAGGGTCTCCTTAGATAGTTCTGGCTGACCTTGAACTCATGGCAATTCTTCTGCCTCTGCTTCCTGAGTGCTGGTATCACAGGCATCCACCACTGCCAGCTAAATGCAAACTTTCTGAGCAAAATTTGTGAAGTTTCACATTCTGGAGCAACTCAGATTTAAAAATTTCGGATAAGGGATGCTCAACTAGATATGTCTTTGTAAATATTCCAAAATCTAAAATACTCTAAAAATCTTAAACACTTGTTTCAATCATTTCAAATATGAAATATTCTACTGATACCAAGAAAAAGATGGGATTAATTTCCCAGTAAAGACAACTGATTGAACATGTACATCTACTTTCACATCCCTCAAAAATTGCAATAAAGAGCAACCCATTCAGGACTCCTCCTGCCTCTTAGGAGCTATTTCTTTTTTTTTTTTTGCAGAACCGGGGATTAGAACTAGGGCCCTTGCACTTGCCAGGGAAGCACTTATTCCACTGAAGCCATCTCCCCGGCCCAATGGGAGCTATTTCTATTCCCCACTCTTCATTCCTATCCTCCAATAAAATTTCCTACTCTTAACCACCACTGTTTCTTAGCATTCATTCTTCAGTTTAGGGTAACATGAAGTCAGTGTATTTGACATCTAGCATTTCCCGTTTCATCTTAGAGATCTCACCTGAGATACTTGGAAGGAGGCAAGAGTCTGCTTTTGTTTCATAACACCTCTAAAACAGTTCAATGAAATTTAATCAAAATTGTCATCCTTGACCAACGTTAATGGTATCACTCATGTACTGTTACTACCATCAGATCAATATTACCTAAGGAACTATATTCACATTCTTATTGGTTGTTCATAATTTTGATCCACACTGTACCTGCCTCATGATTTTGTTCTATAAAATTTCCTTTGGGAGGTGGGCTCCTTGGTAACCCATTCAGGACTCCTCCTGTCTCTCAAGAGCTATTTCTATTCCCCATTCCTATTCTCCAATAAATTTTCCTACTCTTAAAAATATTACACTAAAGGGTTTTTAGGGTCCCCCCCACAATTCACAAATGGGTTCAGAACAAAAGAAACAAATTAATGCAAGGTTCTCTTCCAGAAGGGGGATAACAATCTTTTGGTCCTGGGTAATGATGGTAGTCACAGTGGTTATAAAATTTAGTGAATAAAAACTACTGAATTATATACAAATAAATTTTGTATTTTATGGTATGTGAATACCATTTTATTGTTTGCCTATAAAACAAAATTAGACATGAAAGCAATACAATATTGGAAGGTGGTAAAAAGAATTTAGCAAACCCAAGAATACAGAATCCTATGACATCAGTGGGAAAGCACCAACCTATTTATCTTGTCTGCCTCCCCTCCCACACACCTCACTCCCTTTGACACAGGGTCCTGTTAAATTATTAAATTGACCAAGCTAGGCTCCAACTTGGGATTCTCCTGCCTCAACCTCCCAGAATGCTGGAACCACAGGTGTGTCCCATCTCTTTTTTCTTTTTCCATGTAACTTTATACATCCTGATAGGCAGGAATGACATTCTAAGAACAAGGGCATTATATGAAAGGCTGACACTTGCAACATTCCTCCAAGATTTTTTCCCAGTCCCAAATCTAGGTGATAGGAAATATGCCTTTACAATCCCTGTAGGAGACTATGACCTCTGGGGAAATGTGCCCAGCTCAAGACGGTATAAGAGAATTTCTAAAGACGGTTGAGAAAATTTCTAAAAGACCTAGCCAAACACAGTGATGCTCAGTCATTAGGTCTCACCTCAGCAACAGAGCTTTGAACTTACATATTCCCCACCACGTAAGTATAAGTAGGTAACAAAGCATTAGCACATACCTACAGAATTTCTCTAATCTCAGAATGAGACTAAAAAAACCCTAAAAATCAGTTTGGAAGGCATATACCCTAGACAAACAGAAGAAAATCTTTTAAAGCAATGAATTTTTGAAAGATTTACTCCTAAGAGTAAAAAAGATGTTTAGGAATCCCAACACTGGTGAGAAACAAAGGAGATCTTAAGAGATCTTAAGTTGGCAACTCCCAGATGTCAGATACAAAGAACAATTAATCCTGACTAAAACCAGTTAGGAGGCTCTGAGAAAGCTCATATAAGGAAGATGAAACTGACAGGGGTCTTGATATGTCTCAACTATTTGAGAGATCTGGATAAGCAGTACACTTTGGTACTGAATTAGTTTTAAGTATACAGAGACCTAAGAAACCCAGAAAGCCAACCAGGTATGGTGGTATACGCCTGTACTCTGGGAGGCTGAGGGACAAGGATACCAAGTTCAAGCCCAGGATGGGCAATCTAGCAGCAATTAGCGAGATCCTGACTGAAAATAAAATGGAGTGGGGATGTAGCTGAGTGTAACGGTCTGGGTTTCACAAAAAAAGAAAAAGAGCAGAGGCAGAGTAAAAGACAAAAGAAGAGTTATACAGGAAAGTAAAAATCATATGTTTACAACATTGTCTAACTGTGAATAACCTTTTTTTCTCTTTTTGAGACAGGGTCTCATTGTGCAGTTCAGGCTGATCTTGAACTCACTATGTAGTCCAAGCTGGCCTCAAACGCAGAGCAATCCTCCTGCCTCAGTCTCCTGACACCAGGTCCAGCCTATGAATACCATTTAAATCATTGTATGTTATATGCTGATCCAATTAGAACAGGCAATACAATTCTACCAGGAAGTTAAAAGATGAAATAGTAGATGAATGTGACAGGAGAAGGGATGAAAACATGAAATTATGATTTACCTACTGTATGAAACCTTATATAAAGCAGGAACACAAAATAGCAGAAATATAACCATGTTCGAGAAATGGAGGTAAACACCAAACTAATTACAAGACCAAAGTGGGGATGGCACTGCTAAACCTAACACCTAGAAGTTACAGATCCAACTAAAATGGAAAAAGAAATCAGGCAAGGAATTAATTCCCTTGCTCAGAATCCCCCAATACTAGCTCATCACATTGAGGATAAAATCCCAACTCCTGTCCAGATGTCCACGGCCTTACATCCTCACTACACCACCAGCACAATGCACATACACACCTCTTTCTGTCTTTCGCTTTCCCCTCTGCTCCAGAACCACTGCCTAAGGGGGCTTCCAACTCAGGACTTTGGTACTTGCTTTTCTGCCTAGCATCTTTCTCTTAAAAATCATCATGGCTCAGTACCTCACTTTATTCAAGTCAGCTATTACTAAGGCCTTTCCTGATTTCCCTAAAACAGTACCCCTTTCTCCTATCACTTTCTACTGTTTTTTTTTTCATGGCACAAATGATCTGATACGTATTATCTCTCTTTGCCCTCATTAAAGCCTGTGTAACCAGGGAATTTTGTTCATGACTAGCTTCTGAAAAAACTATTTCTTTTATATTTGCATTTAGATTTATCCCTTTGACTCTTTTTTGTCATGTAGTAAAATGGTGTTATTTAACCTGCAATAATAAAAATACTCTAGTAATAAGATACCTAGTAAAATTTTCTCATTTTAAACTATTAAATATCCCCATCAGAAAATTCAAAGCAAGTTGTTTATGTCTAATTCATATGCTAATCTCAATTATTTCTATTACATCTCAATTTATTATCTCAATTATTCTATTAACCTAATTTATTTCTATTAAATCTTTAATCCTTTCCTAGGCTGTTTCTCCTAGTATCACAAAGTGCTCTGAAAGTCTGTTGGATATTACTCTAAATATGTTAATGAAGAAAATAAAGCTATCGGGGCTGGCGAGATGGCTCAGTGGTCTAAAGCACCTACTTAGAACAAGCTTAGCAAAGCAAAGGGACCACGGTTCAATCCCCCAGCACCACATGCCAGCCAG
>NW_004524624.1:4642250-4650830 GCF_000260255.1 Octodon degus
TGTAAATAGGATCACAAGTCCGCATCTTGTACAGCAATTAACCACTAAGAAGAATATATGCAGTGTATTATTTGTTGAAACTGTACTTCTGAGTTGATTTGAAACTGTCTCATTGCTATCTGTTTATGAATAAAACTGTAGAAAAAAAATGTTAAAAAAAAAAATCACATGCAAGCGGAACACTTAGATGAAAAGGTTATTCAACATCTGACCCTTCTCAAAAGCAACTGTCTTAATATTTAAATAATGCTTACTCAAGTCCTTCCTCACACTAAGCTCAAAGCAAGGACCTACGGCTTCCCCCCAGATTCTAATTACACTCACTGGGACTAAAAGCATAAATTCAGTGTTTCCATGACAGATTTTCTAAGAGTTTAAGGATGCTATCAAGTCTACTACTCATTACATTAATTGTTTCTCCCATTCTTCAAGTATTACTGTAACTTTTGACTCCTTATTACACTCCCTGTTTATAGCTCATTTATAATTCAATCCCTAAGTCTAAACACAATCCATACACTATCAAATGATGAGCAATATATTTTGGGAAAACATGAATAAGCTTAAAAAGTAAACATTACAGTCATCTAATTCTTTTTTGTATCTATTTCCATTACTTCAGTCTGTGGTCCTGAAGTTTCGTGGGGGGTTTTGTTTGGTTATCTATAGCATACTGACAACAATACTGGTTCTAGGGGCAGGAGTACAGCTTAATGGTAAGAATACTTATCTTGCACACACAAGGACCTGTATTCAATCCCTGGCATTATCAAAGCTAAAAAGAAAAATGTTTTTGGGTTGTTTTTTTTTTGTCTTTTTGAGACAGGGTCTCATTGTGCAGTTCAGGCTAGCCTTGAGCAAACACTGTAGCCCAGGCTGGTCTCAAACTCAAAACAATCCTCCTGCCTCAGCCTCCCAAGTGCCAGGATTATAGGCATATACCACCATGCCTGGCTAAGAAAAATGTTTTGATAAATTCATATCACTGAAATTTTGTAGTTGAGCAAATTGACTTTATGACAAATATAAAACACGTAAGCTATACAAATGCTTTGGCCTTAGTTTTCACATTTAGAAATTGTAAACAGCACTTGCTACTTAGATCATAAGGGCAGGTAAGAGAATGAATTATAACTATTTCAAACACAATGAGAAACAGAAGATACTAAAGTTTAACATTTTATTATTAGCACACAAATTCTAATTTGATGAATGCTAAGGCAAATCTACAGAAATATCTCCTAAATAAATTTTATAAATAATCTGAAATATAAATATCTATTTCAATTCCATGTGGCCCTAACCTACTATGTTACTAAACAACCAAAATGCATGTGAATTTCAGATACCAAACAGGTACTTCATTTTTAGGGCTATTATCATATTAACCTTTCACACTCTATGTGGAACTCCGTACACCTGTAATCCCAGCTTTCGGGATGACAAGGCAGGAGGACTGCCACAAGTTTCAGGCCACCTTGGACTATATATATAATAAGTTCAACCAAGGCCAACCTGGACTATACCGCAAGACCCTACCTCACACAAACAGATCATATTTACATTTCAAAAACACTAAGTGATTTACTGATTACCTGTGGTTCAAATCCCATATCAAACATTCTATCTGCTTCATCTAAAACAACATATGTCACTCTTCGAAGATTTGTGACCCGACCTAAGGTGAGAAGAAAAAAGAAAGAAAAGAAGAAAATGCTTAAAAATTAGCCACAATTCATTTTATGACTACCAAGAACTTTAAAAAAACTGGAAAGGGAACTAAAATGCCTGACTTAATCAGAGGGGTAGGTTAAAGTGAAAAGAAATTTTGGTCTACAATGCTTAATCTAGTGGCAAATACTTTCTGACAATGGGTATATGAGGCCCTTTATTTTGTCAAACTCGTCTCTTGCATACCATCATAGGGCCTGAAGAACCTGTAAAATTCAGAAAACAGCCCTCTCCAAAACACATCATAAAACTAAGACTGAGATGAAGCATCGAGCCACATCAGCCATTATCTGACAGCATCACCTAGAAAAGAACATATTAGAGATTACAGCGTATGTGTGGAAAGCAAGATCCAGTGCAAACTACTTCAGATGCAGATAACTTCTCTTTATATTGCTTTATAATCTACTTCCATAGTTAGAAGCTCCTTAAATGGATACACTGAATCATTAATAAGAATCTATTCAACATCATTAGATAGCATATTACACAAAATTTCTGAATACTAAGCAGTTACATAAATACATTTTTCTACAGAAAGATACACACCCAACTTTATTAAGTGCTCCCCCACCAGCCTAAATAAATGTCCCTGGCTTCTTTACTAGTGAAAGCTAAATTCATACACAGGAAAACCCTTTTTAAAGCATTGCTACCACTGCTGAATCAATCACCTGGCAGAAACATATATAAAATAGTTATTAAAGATAAACCAAAAGGACACACAAAGGAAAAAGGTAAAATTAATCAAGATGAATTTCAGGATATTTAATCAATGCAGCATTGAGAAAAAACAAGGGATTAATCAGCATTCATCCCAAAACATTTCAAATGCCATACAAGAACAAGAGCTTATCAAACAATTCCAGTGTCACTTTGCCAACTATATACACAATTAGAAATAAATTTACACAGAAATTCAAGCAAAATGGTATTAGAAACATGCACTATTCAGTCCTTAATATTCTATTATGTATCTATGTAATACTACAATGGAGACCTTTGAAAGCACTTTCTTCAAAAAATAAAAATGAGCCAAAATAAGTGTTTCCTTGAATTTAAATATTCCACACTAACATTTGCAGCCCAATTAGTTTTGCAAGGTTGGGAACAGCATTAAATCACCTACCTTTGGTGGTTTAAGTCTCGGAAGCCCAGTTCTATAAATCTTGAAGGGCCTTTCTCCACATAAGTTAAATAATGTCAACAGTTTAGTAACAGTTTTGATAGGGAAAAATTTAACAAAGCATAACATCTGAGCCAAAAACATGCAATGTTTACAAAAAATAAAATTTCTTAAAGCTGCAATATCTTATTTAGTATTTTAAGCCTCCTATTGGTAAAAGGTCTATATTCTATAATAAAGAAAATGACAGTATCCCACATTTACAAAAGCAAAGCTAGGTAAAAATTGGATTAAGGATCCAAGTTACATGTCAAAAATGATCAGATGGAGTTACTTCTCAAGATAAATTGAGAAGAAATTTCATTGCCAAAACAAGTTATTAACGCAACAATAACTGGTTATAATACAAACTTTAAGATATTACAGCTTTAAGAAGAAATGTAGAAACCCTTTGTTGGTTTCCTGTATCTGCTTTAACAAAAATGTGTAAATTCAAAAACAAAAGAAAGAAAAAGAATATCCCTAACTTACCACTGTTAGCTGCTAACATGTCAATCATTCGACCAGGTGTGCAAACAATAATCTCAGCACCTCTCTTTAGCTCAGCAATCTAATAAAAGAAAATGAAATTGTATAGTCTGTTCATCACTAATGTTTAAGTAGATTTAAAAAAACAGTATCTGGCATTTGCAGGGCTCTCGTAGGCAGCACAAGTTCTGATAAAAGACCCAAAGCCTTCTGCTTACTTCTTCAGAATACTGAAACACTAGTAACAGAGTAACTACAGCACAACTATATGATGCAACTGAAGAATTTTTACCAATTTTGTCACTATACCTCAAAACCAGAAAAACAAGGTGAGAATAGTAAGAGATACACACAGATAAAAATTTCCTATAATAAATGTGGTGATTATATGTATCTAAATTGTACCAATAAGGTTTTTTTTAAAAAAAAGCATGTGTAATTTTTCAAATGCAGGTTTGACCATTAATAAATACAAAAATCAATTTCCTAAGTGACAACCAGATTTTAAATAAATGGAATGAAGCTAACACAATGGCACACATCTTTAATGTCTGTGTTCTAAGAGGCTGAGGCAGAAAGAGTAACAGGCAACTTAGCAAATCCTGTCTCAAAAATAAAGGACTCAGGATGTAGCTAGTAGAAAAGTATGGTTTCAATTCCTTGGTACAAAAAAAGGGAAGAGAGCCCACAATAAAATTTGTTTTTATATAGACATAATATCCATGTATATACTAGGTTATTTTGGTATTCTTCATTTTGAGGAACTCATACATACACATACTGCTTTTTTTTTTTTTTTTAAACCTTATTGGTACAATTTAGATACATATAATCACCACATTATAGGGAATTTGTATCTGTAGTACATGTTTTTTGTTTTCTTTTTCTTTACTACATTATTTGTAAATGCACTGTCATTTTTTTCCTGCTTTTTAAAATTTGTTTATGAACATATTTCTTACTACTACAAGGTATGGAAAAATTGACATAGACAAACTTAAAAAATATATTAAGATTAAATATTTAGGGGCCAGGGAGATAGCTCAGTAGAATAAGGGCTTGCCTGTCAAGTGCAAGGACCTGAGTTCAATCCCCAGTTCCAAAAAAAAAAAAAAAAAAGGATGAAATATTTAAAATAATGCTGGGACAACGAAAGTAAATATTGCTGAAAAGAGTTCTTGTAAAACTAGTCCTAAGAAAGAATTCTGTAGTTAAACAAGTTCAGAAAATAAACTTAAGTTTATCCTTTTTTTTTTTTTTTTTTTTCCTTCTTTTTCTGGTGGTGCTGGCGAATGAATCCTGGAGCAGACTACCACTGAACTACATCCACCCTTTTTAAATCAGGTCTCCAGGCTGGCCTCAAACTTGTAATCTTCCTGCCTCAGCCTCCTGAGTAGCCGGGACTACAGGAATGTGCCACTATGCATGACTATGATTCAGTCTTAAAATTATTTTCATGCCTAATATTCTTGTAAATTTTATTTTAATCTTTATTTATTTGGTACATGGTCTCACTACACAGCTCAGACTCTTAGTGATCCTCCTGTCTCAGCCTCCCCAGCACTGGGATTACAGGCATGTGCCACCACACCCAGTTTCAGTGGCCAACACAGCACACCTGAGTTTCTGGAGCCAGCTGGGACTGAACCCCAGTTCTTATGCTTGCCAGGAAGGTACTTAGACTACCAAGCTATCTCTCCAGCTCTCATACCTAATATTCTTTAATATTTTAGAAACAGTCACTATTCAAAACACTAAAATAAAAAATCATTTTACTTTATTGAATCATTTTTAAAAAAACTCGGAAAAATAGAATGTTTCTTTTATACCTGCTCACTGATTCCTGTTCCTCCATAAACACAGACCACTCTAAGTCCTAAGGTCTTCGAAAACTTCTTACATTCTTTAGTAATTTGTAAAGCCAGTTCTCGAGTTGGAGTCATGATGACAGCTGTAAAGATAAATATGTCAAAAGCCTAACCATTAAAATTCTTCAGGCTATGCTTTAAAATACTAAATTTAACCTCCACAATAAAGTTCAGAACTTAGTAAAAAAAATTTTAATGCAACTCAGAAAAGGCTTTATTTTAAAGGCTTTTATTTTAAAGGCTTTATAACTACAGAGACTGTAGTGAAGGATAAGTACAAGTAGATTTTTAAGAACATGCTACAGGAAAATAATAAATCAGAGTTAAACGCCACATTTAACTCTCAGGAAAATACCTCGCTGAACAGAATACAAATAGTTTTCAACTCCAAATCACAGAACAACAACAAAAAAGAAAGAAAAAAAAAATGGGGGGGGGGAGACAACACAATATACAGCAGAAACTGTATTGTTGCTTCCTGAAAAACCTCGGTCTGAAGGGCACAGACAGAGGAGAAATACAGTGTACCTGGTGTTTCCAAGAGAAGCTGAACAACTTTCCAAAACCCTACTCAGGTTTGTAGAAGGTATCTTTGCCAAAATGATCAAGAAATCTGAATTTGAAGACCAAACGCTGCAACACTGGCACTACAGCCTTCCACAGCAAAGAAAAAAAAAATATCCAAGAAAATATTTACTCCCTACAATCTTCTATGTTGAGTTTATTATATCCACTGATATTGAGCTAAGAACAAACCTCAACATAAGTAAACAGATAGATGCACAAGGGGTCTACCTGCCGAGTTTAAAAACTGAGCTGTGCCAGGACAGGCTGTTTTTGTACTTCTGAGATGTCACTCCAGAGCTCTGAAGATTCTCACTCCACCTGCTGGTAAGGGGAAATCAGCCCCAAAGTGCCACATTGATAAAGGAAATGTACATCAAGATATCTTTATTGTCACAATTAAGAAAATTATAGAATACCAACTCATTTCTGATTAACTGACAACAAGGATACCTTCAAAAAACAATTTAAAGAGAAGATTGTACCTATTGGGCCCTCTCCTTCTTCTAATGACCTCTGATCCATGATGTGTCTAAACATGGGCAATAGAAAAGCAATGGTCTTTCCACTTCCTGTCTTGGCAATGCCAATCAAATCTCGTCCAGACATTATAGCAGGAATTGCTTGGGTTTGGATTGGCGTTGGTTTCTCATAGCCATGCCTAAAAAAGGAAGACCAGGTAAAATTGAGATCTCCAGACCCCTCAGAGTCCTGTAAAAGTAAATTCTTCCAAAGTGTTATATATCCATACAATATATTACTAGCCAGTAAAAAAGTACTATGAGATACTAGATCATGTATGAATTTTGATAATGTTTTGATTATACTAAGTGAAGTCAGCCAGAAAAGACTAAATATTGTATAATTCTACTTTGATGAAATGTTCAGGACAGCCAAATCTATAGAAATAGGAAGTACATTAGTGATTAGTTACCCAGAGTAGGATACAAGATTAGATGGACTCAAAGACAGGTTTTTTTGGGGGAAAGATAAAAATGTACTAAAATTAGATGTTTGCATAACACCATAAACACACCACTAAGTTGTGTACTTTAATTGGCAAATCTTAAATTGTGTTACAGTTTGTGTCTAGATTTCCCTTAAAGCCGCATGCACTCACAGGCTTTTCCAGAAGTGGCTAAATCTAGAATGTGTATTGCTGGGATTAAGGATGTGTGATCAGTTCACTGACTGGTTTGATACTGTCCTAATCCCAGCAACCTAGAGACAAGCATAAAAGGTCAAAAAGGTGTTATTAAGCTTGGCTGCTGCTTTTGCTGTTTTCTTCTA
The DNA here is from genome assembly GCF_000260255.1 of Octodon degus. Classification (NCBI taxonomy): domain Eukaryota; kingdom Metazoa; phylum Chordata; class Mammalia; order Rodentia; family Octodontidae; genus Octodon; species Octodon degus. The sequence goes on from NW_004524624.1 coordinate 4,649,358, forward strand.
CCATGAACTGCTGCCCTCTGCCATGTGCCATCTGCCTTGGAGCTAGCTGATAATGGACTGAAACCTCCACAAACTGTGAGCTAAATAAACCTTTCTTTCCTTAACTTTTGGGTTCGGGGGTATTTGGTCTCAGCAAGGAGAAAAGTAACATCAACAGTACCTCTATAAAGACACTGAAGGGATCCCCTGCCTCAGCCTCCCAAGTACTTGGATTACAGGTATATATACCATTAACAGGCTAAAAGGGCTATTTTGAATAGCAAGATGTTGAAAATTTGAAAAACCACCAGCTACTTACTTTTTGAGGGAATTTAAGATCTTCATAGAAATTCCACACTGGACCCAAGATTTAATTGGTTTTGGACAACCTTTTCCTTTGACTGTAATGCCTTCCATTTCCAACCGAAATACATTCACCTCTACAAAACAAAACCCAAACTAAACACTTTCAACATTAATTTAACATTATCAAAGATTATCTCACAATCAGTTAAAACAATTACTACTGTGAACATCTACAAACAAAGAGTAATGCCCTAATTTGAACAATTTGATTTTTGTTTCTTCTTAAATTGCAGTAACAATCAAAGAATAAGGACAAACTGATAAAAAATACCACTGGTTCTCCTAGCATTAGTTCAACAGTTTAACTCTAACCAACCAACAATTCACAGATTCTAAATGGTGCCTAACTAGAAGGGCTAAATGAAAATAAAAATATTTCATTTGTAACTTAAGATGAAGAGCATTCTAACCCTCAAAACAGCAACTACATAAGCTGAGTTAATTTTTGCTCATTTCTTAAACCTTCTGGAAAACATCCTCCAACCCACAGAGCTAGCTATTCCTCCTAGGCAAAGTGAGGTGTATCTTCCTCTAATCCCATTATAATCAATAATGAGTAAGAGAATTTTACCTTCTTGAGACATTTTTGCTAGTTCTGGAACTTCAACATAGAAGTTTTTTCTGAATGGTTCATATTCAATTTTTCCGTGATCAACTGGTTCTAGAAGTTTTCTCTGTTTTGTCTGATAGCCTGTGAGAGCTGTCTGAAGATCAACTTCTTCCTCCTCTGAAGAATACTTCATTTTACAAAAAAAAAAAAAAGAATAAAAAGTTCATTATTATTATTCAACTTATATGGTAAAAGTTCTAAGTTTTTAAAATCCTCCCATCCTAGAAACTATTCCTTGGCTCTTCTTTTATTACTTTTGAAACAAACTACTTGACCCACAAAATTTTAATGCTATCTCAAGAAACTTAAAGCCTCATAATTTCAAAATCATCTCAAATAATATATCATTTTGAATAGAAATACTTTTTTCAAAATTTTATTGATAAACATAGCAATGAGACAGTTTCAAATCAAATCGGAAGTACAGTTTCAACAAGTAATACACTGCATATATTCTTCTTAGTGGTTAATTGCTGTACAAGATGCGGACTTGAGATCCTATTTACAAACACCATTAG
>NW_004524624.1:4650930-4652323 GCF_000260255.1 Octodon degus
AGCCAGCCCCGCCCCCTGGTGGGCTGAGCTGGCCACACACACACACACACACACACACACACACAAATAAATAAAATTAAAAAAAAAAAAAAAAAAGAAAAAGAAAATAAAGCTATCTGTTTGTTCAGTGGTCAAGGGGAACAAACCCAGGCTGCAGAAATTCTACCACAGAACTATATCCCCAATCTTGAATAACAAGTTTTAAACGCTGTTCAAAGATTCCACACAAAACTGGGAGAAACAAACAATATTTTTCTTTTACCAATTATTCTTTTTCCAAGCTTAGACAAAATTCGAAATTATCTTCAATTTAAATACAGGACATTGGGGCCAGGGAGATGGCTCAGTAGAATAAGTGCTTCCCTGGCAAGCGCAAGGGCCTGAGTTCAATCCCCAGCTCCACAAAAAAATAAATAAAAACAGGACATTCCCCAATTTTCTTAACTTCTTTTCTTTAATTTTATTTATTTGTGTGTGTGTGTGTGTGTGTGTGTGTGTGTCCAGCTCAGCCCACCAGGGGGTGGGGCTGGCTGACATGTGGTGCTGGGGGATTGAACCGTGGTCCCTGTGCTTTGCTAAGCTTGTTCTAAGTAGGTGCTTTAGTCCACTGAGCCATCTCACCAGCCCCTTAAATTCTTTTCAAAAACCAAAATGTACAAAGATACCATTTTTTTGTTTTGAAAATTTTTTTCAGACAAAGTCTTCCTTTGTAGTTCAGTTGGCCTTAAACTCCTGGCAATTCTCCTGCTTCAGCCTCCTTCCTAAATTCTAGAATTGCAGGCACTGCCACCACCCTAGGATCACCGATGCCATTTAGAGCCACCTCTTAAATCTGAACCCCATTCTTCTGTCACACCACACAGCCCAACAACTGAGCCAGGTCACACCTGAAAAACAGAGTTCTAGGACATACTTTTCTTTCCTCCTCTTTCTACTAAAGGAGTTTCTTTTAGCAATTAAGCAATTGAAAAGTACATACCTGTTCCTACAGATGAAGTTTCAATTTCAATTAACTAAGATCTTTGTATGACTCTGGCCAACATTCCAGGCAAGACTTTAGATGTACTATACACTCATGTCTGTAAATAAGCTACTTATAAGTACAACTTCTCCATCACCATCTCTAACTTCTCATACCCATAAAACTAAATAAATTCATTAAATCACTCAGTCTCACTGTGTCAAGTTGGCAATCATCCCACTTCGCACTGACTGCACTGTAGATAATGGAACATGCTGATTTTAATATGTTCTAAAAAGCTTAGCCCATTCTGCTTAACTTCTTTAGACAATGTGCAATGTCTTTGATTATTATCAAAATCACATGCAAAGCTACCCTGTGCCAGCGGGACCAGTCCCAGCCCAGGCGCAGTGTGGGCCGGACCCTCTCCCA
>NW_004524624.1:4665373-4670180 GCF_000260255.1 Octodon degus
GACATTCATCGGTATACCCCATTTTTTCTAAGTTCCATTATTGAATATTATAGGTGTGTAAACTCAGCAAAATATTCTAAAAGAGTCCAGTAGCTGAATAGAAATACTTTAAAGCCAGGCATGGTGGTACACACCTGTATTCCACTACCTGGGCGGCAAAGTCAGGAGGACCACTGAGACCAGCCTGGGCTACACGGTGAGTTCAAGGCCAGCCTGAACTACACAGCAAGATTCAGGCTTAAAAAACAAAAAACCAGTGGGGCCGGGGAGATGGCTCAGTAGAATAAATGCTTCCCTGGCAAGCAAAAGGGTCTGAGTTCAATCCCCGGTTCCACAAAAAAAAAAAAAAAAAAAAAAAACACCAAAAATAAACTAGATTCTGAAGAATTTTTCAACTTAAATTTATTTTATTTTGCCCTTACAGAAAGTTAAAATGCCAACCCCAAAGCTAAAACAATTCTCAGATTGCTTTAATAAAGTTGTGATAATGTTCTCACAAATATATCATTACAGCATATTAATGGTAGGAAATTAAATTCATTCTGTCATTTCACTGCTGTCTCTATACTGTATGCTTGATGTGAATGAACAAGAAGCAGAAAAAAAGGGCATACAGCAAAGGATGAAAAATGTCGGAATGTTCTACAACATGGTTATTTAGCTAAATACTACTGGGGCTAGGGAGATGACTCAGTGGAATAAGCGCTTCCCTGGCAAGCGCAAGGGCCTGAGTTCAATCCCTAGTTCCGCAGAAAAAAAAAAAAAAATAATAATAATAAAATAAAATGCTACCGTAATAGCCAAGAATTTGTGATAGTATGTATAACTAGAAAGCACATCTCCATCAATACTCTGCAATAGGGCTGGGGAGATAGTTCAGTGGTCTAATGTGCCTGCTTGGCAAGCACAAGGACCCAAGTTCAATCCCAGTACCACATGTGTGCCACCATCAGAGGCCCTGTACCAAATAAATAAGTATTTACTGTCCTGCAGTAAATACTTCTAGGACAGTACCATAAAATAAAAATTAAAGAATCACCTCCATGGCATCCTGGTCATTCTCCATCAGCTCACCTTTCTTCTTGTCAGAGTCTACAACTGCTTTTTTGGTAGTCACAACAGTGACAACTTTCGTGACTGTTGGCCCAGACTTCTAAAACAAAAACATAATATAAAATATTTTGCAAAAGCAAAATACAAATTATATACCACATGCAGCAAAATAGTTAACTCATAATTTTATTCCAAGTTAATTCAGTGGCAACTTTGAAAAAGGTCTGCTCTTTTCAATTAGTATGAAATTTTAAATGTAATATCATGTATTTTGTAATTTATTAAGTGTATTGCATAATATGTAATTATTATGTATTTTTAAAATACCACTAAATGATATTCCACACTTATTAGATAAGCAAAGCACTGAGACACGGGAAGAATCAATGAAATGGGCAACAATCAGTGTCCTTGCAGAGTTCATTTTACAAAGGAGGAAAAAAACAGTAAAGACATTAAATTAAATGTTCTAAAAAAAATGTTCTGCAATTACAAAAAGGTAATGAATGCTATAAAAAATGGTAAGGAGAATGCTAAGAATTTGAAAAGGGTTTAAAAGAATAACATATAAGGGCTGGCCAAATAGCTCAGTGGATTAAAGCTTGACTGCCTGAGCAGACACAGACCAAGGTTTGATCCCCAGCCTGCCATGCCAACCCAGCCCAGCCCCCACGGAGCGCTGAGACAGTGACTGAGACTGGGTGTGGTGGCAAACTAATCCTAGTGCTTGGGAGGCTGAAAACAGGAGGATCACTGCAAGTCTGATCTGTGTAGAGAAACCCTGTAGACTCTGTACTAAATACATGAAAAAAAAATGTAAGCAAAGAAACTAAATAAAAATGGGAGTCAAAAAAAATGGCAGTCAAAATGTTTTTTCAAAGTACATTTATAACTAAAATTTGCCAGTTTCTCTAGTATTTAGTAGAATTATCACCATCCCTTAGAGGAGCCATTAATTTCACAAAGTTGTAAATCAATAACACAATAAGGAGTCAAGTTCTCTGAGTAGAATATACATTTTTTAAAATAAGAGACAATATATTCATTATCACAATCAGACTTAAAAAATTTTTAAATAAATTCCATACCTTCTCATTCCCCCCACCACCTTTTACGCTTCTCATGTTAAACTTCTTTACTTCCTCTTTCACTTCTTCCATGTAAGCATCTAAGGGATCTAACTCCTCACCCTCCATCTCATTTCCTTCCTTTTCTGCTTCTGCAGGATCATCTTCATCATCTATAATCAGAGCACACTTTCATCATACACCTGCTTTAAAAGGAGTAACTCCACAAGACCATATTCAATTTCTAATCTTTTCTCTCACTGCCAGGACAGTCACCTTTGCAATTCCTCCAACATGCTTCAATTCAAATGCGCCTATTTCTATATTTTTCAGCTTTTTTGAAATGAAGCATGTATACTTTTAAATAACGAGAAAAGCAATGCTAATGAATCAATTAACTGAAAAGAGCGAAAAGGAAGATTCTACCTGAATGTGGCTCAAGGCGCTGAGTTCAATCCCTAGCACCACAAGAGGGGGAAAAAGTGTGGGGGGGGGGCGTTCCTCCCAAGTTATGAAAATTTAGAGAAGGGGTCTGAAAAAACACCTTCAATTCACTCTCATAACTAACATTTATACTGGTATTAAAATATTTAAAAGCGGGGCCAGGGAAATGGCTCAGTGGAATAAGCGCTTCCCTGGCAAGTGCAAGGGACTGAGTTCAACTCCTGGTTCCACCAAAAAAAAAAAAAAAAAAAAAATTAAAAGCTCAGGGGCGCCTCAGGGGCAGGGGAGATGGCTCAGTGGAATAAGGCTTGCCTGGCAAGCGCAAGGGCCTGAGTTTAATCCCCGGGTCTGAGGAAAAAAAAAAAAAATTAAAAGTTTAGAAGGTCAGGTATTGCACATTCTTTCTAATATGTAGACATATAAAAAAAGGATGACAGGAAAGCAGAAAACTAGTACATACAAAATAAAAGGAAGGGAATGGTGGGGGGTAAGGTGGATAAAACTGGGGTCGATATGACCAACCTAGAAGGGTGAGGCAAGGGAAGTGATAGAGCAAGAAAAACATTCCAGTTACGTCCTGCACATGTATGAATCTGCCCCAAGTCACACATTTCTGGGTGTAGTGGCATAAAGCTATAATCCCAGCACTTGGGAGACTGAGGCAGGAGAATCACTGCGTTTAAGGCCAGCATGGGCTACACAGTGAGTTCAAGGTCAGCCTGAACTACATGAGATTCCCCTCTCAAAAACCAAAACAAAATCTAAGTCTGTATGTACTTAACTATACACTGTAAAGTAAAATCAGCAACTCTTACTAAACATTACTATACACTTTAATTTTAACATGAACATTAAAGGAGGCACTTAAAAATCTCAATATGGACATCCAGGTGGTGGCTTGTGCCTGTAGCCCTACTCAGGAACCTGAGGTAGATAGCTTGAGCCCAAGGGCTCAAGGCTTGGCTTAGCCCAGACATTATAGCGAAAACTCTGCTTTCAAAAATCAAAAACCAAAAACCCTCAATATGAATCCAGCAATTCTGTTTCTAAGTTTACACATATATCCAAAGGAATGAAAACACTGGCTCAAATATAGAGCATTTCGTTAGCCTGGATAAGGCCATGATTCACAGCAGCATTATTCATAGTAACCAAAAGAAGAAATGACAACAGTTTTGTAAACACATGAATGGATGATCAAAACATGACATACACATATAGTGGAATATTACTCAACCATACAGAAGAAACTCTGACACAGGCTACAATATGGGTAAGACATTATGCTAAATGAGTCAGGGGTGGTGGCTGGCATCTGTAATCCCAGCACTTCGGAGGCTGAGGCAAGAGGATCCTGTGAGTTCAAAGCCAGCCTGGGCTACATAATGAGTTTAAGGCCAGCCCCAGCTATACAGCAAAACAACTCTCTCCTGAAAATAAATAAATAAATAAGTAAACAACATTACTCTAAATGAAATAAGCCAGATATAACAGGACAAACATTGTACAGGCACCCAGAATAGGTAAGTTCACAGAAAACAATAAAATGTCATCTACTATAAGATAGTTTAAAGGATAATTATATTATGTATGTTACTCAAAATAGTCTGCTATATATATATAATATATATATATCCACAATAAAACAATATTACTGATAATTTTATAATAGCCCATATGATTATATATGCAGCCACTCTAATAAATATACCATCATCATCTTCTAAACTCCATTTTTTCCCTTGTTTCATCTCTTCAATTTCCTTCTTCAGTTCTCCTATGTTTTCCATGGCCTTTTTACGTTGCTCTTCCCTCCATTTCTCAACTCTTTCTTTTCGCTTTCTCATTTCTTCCTCCAGTTTATTCTGGTCAAAGTTCTTGGGGAGAAAAGAGGACAAGTAAAAAGCAAAGTCAGTACTCGTGCATTTCAATATTACAAAATATGAAAGGAAAAATAGGTGCCCTCCATGTAGGCCAGATTTAGTTGATCACACATCCTAATAAATATACTTACTTTTTATTATCTTAATAAAAAGTAACTTCAACTAAGAAAGCTGACATTTCAAATTCTATAACTTAACCTCATTTTAATTATAAACATTATACATTCACGAACCAGAATTCTCCCTCTGGTAAAAAATGAATCAAAGGCCAAGGAGCTGGGGATATAGCTCAGTGGCATAAGTGCCTGCCTGGCAAGCTCAAGGTTCTGAGTTCGATCCCCAGTACCACAAAAAAAAAAA
>NW_004524624.1:4670280-4684954 GCF_000260255.1 Octodon degus
AAAAAAAAAAAAAAAAAGTGAATCAAAGTATAGCATGACAACACACACGAAATCCCAGCATTCTGACACAAAAAGATTACAAGTGCGAGTCCTGGGCCACTAAGCAACTCAGATTCAAAATAAAAAAAGGGCTGGGGATGCAGCTAGGTGGAAGAGTGCCCCTGGTTTGATCCCCAATATAATTTTTAAGAGACTAAATTTCCATCAAAGCATTCTCAGTTATTCTCAATTTTAAATTCTCCAAACTCCTCCAACATTGGCTCCAGGAAAAGTCATGTCCTATTACAGATTAGTAAGAAAGCAAAGTCCTAGCACTCAGGAGGCTGAGGCAAGAGGATCAGCGTGAGTTCCTGGCCAGCCTGGGCTACACAATGAGCTTCAGGCCAGCAAGAATTGTACAGAGAGGCCCTGTCTCAAAATAAACAAACAAATGCTACGTATCAATACAATTAAGCAGTTTTGGTCTTTTGGACTCTACGTCTGTGTTCACAGGAACTAGGTATTCTAAGGAATCCACAAGACAATGCTCTCAAGAGGAAGCAAATCATTTTTTTTTTAAACATTATTTATTTGATACAAAGTCTTGCTACACAGCTCAGACTCTTAGTGAGCCTCCTGTCTCAGCATCCCCAGCTCTGGGATTATAGGTTCTGCGCCACCACTCCTGGTTTCAGTGGCTGGCACGGCATGCAGTACTGGGGATCAAACTCAGGACCTTGCACTTGCCAAGCAGGCGCTTTATACCACTGAGCCATCTCCACAGCCCCGATCATTTTTATAACCATAAGAGATTTAAAAATTAAGCATTACAGGAATCAAACTTTATGCTACCATTACAGCTATTTATGGAAATATGTGTAAAACCATATATCAATACTATACGCTCCTGCTGGACATGGTGGCACACACCTGTAATCCCAGCACTCGGAAGGCTGCAGCAGGATTACTGCTAGCTAAAGGCCAGCCTGGGATGCACAGTGAGTTCAAGACCAGTCTGAACTATACTGCAAGACCCTGTCTCAAAGAAACAAAAACTTTCAAACTTCTACAGGTGATAGTGTTCGGGGCATTTGCAGTTACAGAAAATTACTTATGATTTCAAATATTTGTAACATTGTTACATTGACTTTCAAAAATAAATTCTCAAGCAATAAAAATAAAGCCTAAAAAACTCCAACTCCTTACATCTTAATTTATATTCTTTACAGTAAAGCCATCTTTGCTAAAGAGAAACCTGAGAACTCATTTGCAAACCAACTGGTCCAGAAACCAGATGCCCAGCCTTCCCATGTTTTCTTTGTGTGTTACTCTGCTCAGGGAGTCCCTTAATAAAAAGGAATAGAACTCACCAAAAATAAAAGGAAAGCTATGACACATTCTACAGCAAACAAAAGATATGAGTAGGCAACTAAAAGTGCAAATTGTCAATAAACTTAAGAAAATACATTTTTTTATATGATAAATTCTATATGTTATATTTACAGTATTTAAATAGTCACTCATTAAAAGACATGCAATTCAAGGGCTGGCCAAATAGCTCAGCGGATTAAAGCGCCTGCAAGCAGGCGCAGGGGTGGAGGGTTTGATCCCCTGGCCTGCTGTGCCGACCCCGCCCCCAGGGCACACTGAGCCAGTGATAAGAGTTTGGGCGTGGTGGCGCACCTGTAATCCCAGCTCTTGGGAGGCTGTAAACAGGCAAATCACTACAAGTCCGATCTGGTAGTGAAACCCTGAATCTCCTACAGACCCTTCCCTAAAATTAAAAAATTTAAAAAAAAAAAGACATGCAATTCAGAATGAGATAATGATCACTTCCTAGAAGACTGATAAAATTAAATTTTGACATCTCTATGTTGGCAGGGATATAAAAGACATTTTCATAAGTTTGTATCCTGAAATCTAAATTTATATACATTTTCTGGAGGCAATTTAGTAACATTTACATGGTCTGATCACATTTTGCAATAAAAAAACATTATGTATAAATATAACATTTTTCAGAAAAAAATTCCCAGGGACAATTATATTTTAACCTATTTGTGACAGAGTCTTCATTTTTTAAAAAGTACTCATCATTAAGAAAACATAATTTAGCATTCCACAGAAACAGAACTGATATCATATGATTGTTTTTAAATTGTAAACATACACCAGCATCTTTTTCTTTTTCATCTTCCTTATCATCTTTGTCTTTTTTCTTCTCTTTAGAACTTTCCCCACCTTCTGTTTTCTCCTTGGATCTAGATCTACCAAAAACAGAAAAAAAAAAAAAAAAAAAAAAAACAGAGAGACAGACAGACAGAGAGAAGAGAGAGGAGACAGAGAGAAAAAAACAGAGAGACAGAGAGAAACAAAGGGATGAAATGTATCATTTGTTTGTTTAAAGAAATATTCATTTCAAAATACTTTTATAGACTGCATTTCACATTTTTAGGTTAAAAATAAACTTTTAAGGATGAACTGCATTTTCATATCTAGCAGTAAACACCTTGAAAATACAATAAAAAAATCTGGGCATGGTGGCATGCTCCTGTAATCCCAGTACTCAGGAGGCTGAGGTAGGAAGATCACCATGAGTTCAAGGCCAGCCTGGCCTACACACTGGGTTTAAGGCTTACCTGGACCACACAGCAAGGTCCTGTCTCAAACAAAACAAAACAAAAATTATGTAACTTAAAATCGGGAAATAAATACTTAATAAATGGAGAAATCATGTTCTACAAGATAATCTACATATGCAATAATATAAAAATTACAATGGAGTTTCCATTTTGATTTTACTTCAGGTTCCTTATTGATGTTGTGAGTATAATTAGCACAAACTTTTAGAAAATCAGTTCTGGCTTAGTTACAAAAACAAAGCTCCATCTATGATCAAGCAATTTCAATTCTAGATATACATGCTAGGAAAACTCATGGCTATGTATCCTAGGACACATACATAAGAATGCTCATAATGGTCCAGAGTTTAAACAAATCAAACATCGATCTCAACAGAATGGGTACATTGTAGTATGCTGAAACCACAGAATACTAGTATTCAGCAATGAAAATGAACTATTGCTAGAAGCAATACTAAGGAGTCTCAAACAATGCTGAAAAAGAATAGAGGACTCCTTCAACACTAGCTTTTCTATGGCTGGGGAGATAGCTCAACGGTCTAGGCACCTGCCTGGTAAGTGCAAGGACCCTGGCTTGATCCCCAGTACTGCATGCTGTGCTGGCCAGAAACTGAGTATAGTGGCACACAACAGATTAAATCTCAAAACTAAATGTTATTAACATCTCAAGAAAACACAGCCCATGGTGATGCACACCTGTAAACTCAGCATTTAGGAGGCTGAGGCAAGAGAATCACTGTGAGCTCAAGGCCAGCCTCGACTACATAGTGAATTCAGGGCCAGCCTGAACTATATAGCACAACCCTGTCTACAAAAAAAACAACATAGTTAACTCACACAAGCAGAGCTTACCTATCCTCGATAGCAATTCAGCAATGCATGCCATGTACTTAACTGTCAACAAATGCCAAAGACACTGAAAATAATTTCCAAGAAACAATTCACACAGATATCTACAAAATGTTTGACTAATATATATTAAATATATATGTATAATATTAAAAATGTATTGTGTTAAAACTGACAATCTCATACAGTGATGGTGAACCTTTTAGAGGCTGCAATGAAATAAACACATTTTGGCACACAGGATCCAGTATTTTCTGACTGAATCAATCCCCATATCCTATTAAATTAAAATTATACCAACAGTTCATAGTAGGAGCAAAATTTAGCAATTATTTTTTAATAAGGATAAATTTAAAGAGAGCACCAATACGATGTACACTCCCATAACCCCAGAAGCTGGGAGGCCGAGGCAGTAGGATTTCCAAAAAGTTGGGCTACACAGTGAGTTCAAGACCACCCTACACTATACAGCAAGACACTGACTCAAAGTTAAAAAGAGAGAAAGAGTAATTCTGATTTGTAAGAACAAATTTAAAGAGAGAAAGTGGACAGCACAGGGAAGGGAGCCAGTTCCCAACCACATGACAGGTACGTTTCAATGATATTACCTGTTCTCAGCTTTCTTGCTTTTATTGCCAGGACTAGAGGATCGAGACCTGCGGCCCCGGCTTCTACTCCTCGAGCGTCTCCTGTCTCGGCTTCGAGATCTTCTTCGCTCTCGGCTTCTGTCTCTCTCTCTACTTCTGGAACGCCTGAAAGGGGGACACTTCTCAATTACTTTATGACCAAAAGGAGCTATTATTTTGGATCATAATTCTTGTTTGTTCTGAAAGAAGCTGCTGGTGCTTCTTTGTAGCTCAGTATCATAATGGCTACCTCGCCTGTTTCCGACCCACAGCACCGAGGGGAAAAAAAGCCTAAACCCAAGAATAAGGGCAGACAGGATGGGACTGTGAACGACCACTGATCTGAAGATCAGGTGGCAATAATTGCTCTCCTGGTGCTACTAGTAAGCAGTGACTCTGATGACAAAGGTCAGATCTATAGCTTTCTGGTCTCAGTGTTCTCATCTATAAAATATATAGATTTCACTAGCCAATTTCAAAATGCTTATTCATTACCAACAACTTAAAGACAAGATTATAAACAACAAATTTCACTTAACAAGTACTTAACTGACCTGTGTGAAATTGCTCTTGGGACAACAAAATATGAAATTGAATTATTTACTACTATTTATACTGTCATAAGTAAACTCTATACATTCTGTCCTTCCACTGTCTGAAAAACTCAAATTTATTCTGTATTTACTCATAGGACAGCCCCTAGCTCTGTAATCTGTTCAGATTCCTCTCCTATTTTAAACAGAACCACTATTGGAATTTTTTTTTTTTTCCCCTGAACTGGGGATTGAACTCAGGCCCTTGCGCTTGCCAGGGAAGCACTTATTCCACTGAGCCATCTCCCCAGCCCCTTGGAATTTTTTTTTTCAGCACTGGAGATCAAACTCAGGACCTTGTTACTTGCCAGGAAGGCACGTATGCTGCTGAGCTATCTCCTTGACATAGGGAAAATTATTTTTTTTTTTTTTTTTTGCGGAACCAGGGATTGAACTCAGGCCCTTGCGCTTGCCAGGGAAGCGCTTATTCCACTGAGCCATCTCCCTAGCCCCGAAAATTATTTTTATTTAAAGATTATTTTTCACCTCCAGAAAGGTCATAGTTTCTTGACTAGTACCAATGAATACATAATCAAATACATGGCAAAAGACCAGAGCTTATTGCAGCTCAGTGCAAAGGACCTGAGTTGAACCTCTAGTATTGAGAAACAAACCAAGACAAAAAATAATGAAAATGTTTATAAAGCAGCAAGGAGAGCTTGGAGAAGGCTCAGCCCTGTGTCTCCCTCTCTTTGTTAGTGGCTGCTCTGAACACAGTAGTCAGCTCTCTTGGACCAGCTTAGGACCTCCCATCAACAGAACTTGCTATTATCTTACTTTTACTTCATTTTTCACATACTTCAATGGGCTCCAAGAGTTCTCTTTGGATTATGTGAAGTATAACCTAAAGCTTCCCATCTTAAAATACTGTTTGAGAGTCTTTGTAAATACACCCTCCTGAGTTTAATCAAGCAATAGAGATAAAGCAGAAAACCCAAAAATGGGACACTAAATTCCAGTTAAAACATATGTTTTGGAGGAGTTCAATTTAGCTACGAAGACCCAATTTATCCCTGGCCTTTGGAGATTCATGTCTTACCTCAGACGCTTTCTGTCCCGTGATCGCGATCTTCTTTTATCCCTGCTCCGAGACCTTTCTCTCCTTCTATCTCTGTCTCTACTTCTAGACCGTCTGTCATCTCCACGTTTACTTCTTTTGTCTGAGGGTGAGCGACTTCTGGATCGACTTCCAGAGCGTCCCCTTGATGCCGATCGTTTCCGATAGTGGCTAGAATAATATTAAGTAAAAAGTTAAGTTTGGCAAACACAGCTTATATTATATATCTCCTCCACACACATACACACACACACACACACACACACACACACACAATATCTCCTCCCAGAAAAATTAAACACAGAATGAACTTTTCGTAAGCTTTTTAAAAAACTAGGAATAAAAGAATGTGTCACAACACATGTAGAAGGGGAAGAACTATGTTGAAAGGGAAGGAAAGATAGTGAACAGTAAGATCAAGCACCTGTCCTCAAGTCCCAGGTAGCTTATATTCTTGTGAAGAAAGAGGTAACAGAAAAGCAAAGAAACATACATACAATATGTCAAGTAGTGCTATAAGATCAGAGTAAAGGAAAAAATGAGAGCAAGGTTTCCTAATTTTATACTAGGTGATACAAAAGGCCTCACTAAACACAAAGTAACATCTGTTACAGAGGCTTGAAACAAAAACAGGAACCACAATATGTGGAAGGAAAAAGGCACAAGTGCAAAGGCTGGTACACTCAAGGAAGAGCAAGGAAACCAGTGAGACTGGAGTTGAATCAGCTCGAGTGGAGAGAGACAAGGTCAGAGACAAGGCTCCTAGATGTGGAAAGCCTGCCAGGCCACTTAGTTCATTCTGAGTAAGGTGAAACAGTACTGGGCCAGCTAGAGTGATGGGACATACCTGTATATCCCAGCTACTCAGGAGGCTGGGATAGAAGGATTACTGTAGCCAGGAGTTTAAGGCCAGCCTGGGCAACAGGGCAAAACATCATCTCAAAATGAAAGAAATATTCCGAAAGGCAAAGAGGAAAAAATGAAGAGAGAAAGGGAGGAAAAGAGAAAGCAAGAAATAAAGGAAAGCAAGCAAGCAGGGAGGATAAAGATTTTAAGCAGAGGAAAAACAACATCACCAATGGGGAGGGTGGAAAATCAGAACATTAGGTATCCAAATGAAGGGGTCCAGTTAGTAGGTTTAAGGAAGAGGTTTGGTTTGGGAATACACACCAGGAAGCCATCAGTATACAAAGGCTACTTAAAGGGACAAATGTGCATTAAACCGCCAGGGAATGAGCACACCTGATTATCCTTCAAGATTCTCAAGTTCAATGTACAGGAACCCAGACTTGTTATCTTTCCCTCCTTAAACCAATTATCATCCCAAGTTCCAGTCACTAGGTTCAATACGTCAGTTGTCTCCAAGATCTTTTTCTCATTCTACACGACCAATAAAACACTGAGCACCACAACTTTCACTTCTATAATTCCTTTCACATCATCTCCTCAGAGTTCCCACAATCACTATTCCATATCACATCTATCTACTTGGGACATTTTTTAAGACTCCTGGTCTTCCTGTTTCTATTCCCATTTCCCTTAGATTTGCATTACTGTTAATATTTTAGGATCATTTTCCTAAAATAGAATTCTGATTCTATCATACACTTCTTAAAATCTTTAAAGGCTCACAAATAACTTATCTTCAAATCAAACTGACAATCCATTCACTTTCTGAGCTATTTCAAAACCTACCTCTAAAAAAAAAAAAAAAAGACCTACCTTTTTCCCTTCTCTATATTTTTTGAACACTATATATATGCAGGCAAACTGGGCTATTTCTCCTCTCTGCTCTTTCCAAGTCTTTCATCATTCCCCGAACAAACCTAAAGTGCAGGCCAAACATGGCAAAAAGGTATGGCAGAACGCTATCCTAAGAGTCTGAATTTTGGCCAGGTGTGGTAGTGGACACCTGTAAACCCAGCCCTAGGGAACGTGAGGCAGGAGGATCACCACAAGTTTAAGTTCACGACCCACTAGAGTTCAAGGCCAGGCTGAACTACATAGTTGGCTCCTGTCTCAAAAAAAAAGTAAGTCTGAATTTCACCTTTACTTCAGAAGTGTTACTCTGGCTGCAGTATGAGGAATCTAACGATTAGGAGAGCAAGATCCAAAGAAGATAATCCACAGAAAAATCCATCTGAAGCAGGTGTAGGATTCTGAGCAATAAATGACTAGGGCCCCAACTCAAGAGTAGGGACAGAGAATGAGTGCAAAACCTAACCAGGGGCAATAAGTAGGCACCAAAACGGAAGAATGAATCAAGTAACTATCACTTCCAGATTTCTGACCTGGGAAGCCTGATGCACAGTAATACCTTGAAGGAGAGTTGAAAGACTTTCAAAGATTTCTGTAACTATTCTTTCCAGATAATGGTTACACAATTTATGAATCTGCTTGCGTCAAACTCTACGTTTACGCTTGGTCCATTTCCCCAAACATTGGTTATATCTCAATAAAGCACTTTCAGCATTAAAAACAAAACAAAACCCTCACTGTCCCTAGCATCTTTCAGTTACTTCTAAACACATGCTAGTTGTTTCTTAGGCAAAAACCTCAAAATCCTAAACCACTTTACAGAAATTAAAAGTTCCGAAGAGCTCTCACGCTTCTAACACGGCCTCCCAGGGCAGTCTTATAAAGATAGAAAGCAGGTAACAAAAAAAAATTACAGCTGCTGGTGAAGTAAACGTTCATGCAACAAATACTGCCGTGTACAGTGCTGCCTGCCCGCTGATTTGGAAAAGATCGAAGAATTAAAACACCGGGGACAGCCGCTGAGAACACAAGCGCGGGGTGCAAGAGAAACAACCGGGATCACCCCCGCCCGAGGTGCCCGTGCGGTAGGGGCCCGGCGGGCTCCGTGGAAGTCGCGGGATGTGGGGCCAACACCCGACGTCCCGGACGGCTGTTACCGCTCCAGGGGCTCAACCCCGCGGACGGCCGTGCCGGGCCGCGCACGGCCATCGCCTCGGCCCATATCCCGAGCCCTTCCAGCGGCCGCTGAGTACAGCCGGCCACACGTGGGGCCGCCCAGGCCGGGCCCCGCCGCCACCTCAACTCCCGCCACTTCTCCCGACCTTAGGGAGCCGCTCGCCGCTCGGCTCACGGACTCACCGAGACTCCCGGCCCATGCTGCCGGCTGCAGGAAAGCTCCTCCCCAGGACGCCCAGGAAAACTGGACAAAGGAGGAAGCCGCACTGCACAAGGGCGCCGGTGAGGACCAGCACTAAGAAGCGACAGCAGCCATCCCAGCGGGGCCAACGAAAATAGGACGCGCTGGGCCCGGCGGCAGAAGGAAGGAAACAGCCGGCCGGAAGCTGCTGCCTCCCCACAGCGCCGCCTCGCGGCCGGAGGGCGCGCAGGGCCGGCCAAGCCACCGGGTGGTGGGCTTCCCAGCCCAGGCGGGCAGGTTGGCGCGCCCCTGGGCTGCAGCCCTAGAAGCGTCTTTGCTGCAGAGTCACCTGCACATCCTGGGCAGCTTGCTGACGTGCCAGGGCATGCATTTATGCCCAGCTCAATCTCCGCTGAGTAGTGCTCCGACCTTCTCGGTACGCACTTGATTCATTACAACCTTATTTCCTTCTGTGTTGTGTCCCCTGCATGCGCTAGATTTCCTAAGGGGTTTACAGTTGTGTGAGTGAAATAGTACATGATTGAAAATAGAATAAAAGTGAGTGTAATAAAGGAAAGTCCACACTGTCCAGGAAAGAGCTCCCTGATGGCTAAGGGAAGTTTTGACTTGCAAGCAAGAGTTGAAGTCCTTAAAGTAGTTAACCCAGTGAAGAGAAAGTTAAAAATATATTGGGAAAAAGTTGTAATACTTTTAACATTGCCTACACTGGGAAGCTTTGCGGGCCGTGGGGTTTCTGGCTTCCACCGATGGTCTAAAGAGCTTCTTCCATACTGAAGATTTGTAATACCACTAAGTGATCCTGAGGCCAAGCATGAGAAGAAATGGTCTCTCTTTTTTGTTGTTGTTGTTGTTGTTGTTGTTGTTGTTGCTCGAATGCCTTCAGGGCACTTTTGGCCAGCGGGAGAGGTGTGAGGTTCAACTCCAGCAACCTGAGGCTGACAGCTTTGTGGAAGCAGCCACTTAAAGGCCTGAGCTAGGGCCAGGCCCCCAGGAAATGGTCTCTTGAAAGACCCACCAAAAAGTATTGAGAAAGCTGTAATAAGTTGGGGAGAGGCTTTCATTTTTCTCTTATATGCTTCTCTATTTCACATTTTTTTTTTAAACACCTACAGATGACAGAAAGTTCTCTGTCTCAGTTGTGGCAGTCATGGCATGGATGTACATATTTGTTAAAAGTCATTTAACTATACAGTTTAAATCAGTACATTTTATTATGTATAAAGTTTTACCTTAAAAAAATTGATCTTGGGATGGGTGTGGAGGCAAAGTGTAATCCTAGCACTTGGGAGTCTGAGGTAGGAGGACTGCCTTGCGTTTAAAGCCAGCTTGGACTACATACTGAGTTCAAGGCTAGCACACACTACATAGTCAGAAACTGTCTCAAAATAAAATAAAATAAAGTTGGTATTTTAAAAAGAGCCCTATCTCAGAGGAGAGAACCACTAGTAGAGACAGGAAGTGGTCAGATTCTGAATGTATTCTGGGGGCAGCTCTCAAAACATGAATTGAATTGAACTTGAGCTGAGGGAACAGGAGGAAAACAACTCCCAGGATTTGAACTAGGCGGTTGCAGATTGAGGTGAATGTGTGAAGAAATTCCATGTGGGAAGCAGATCCGGGGTGAAGGGAGACACAGTGGGTGAGAAATGGGTCAGAAGCATCTAGTAGCAGGCATAATATACCTGGTATTCACAGCCCCAGAGCTGGGTGAGGCCATGCAAAGTGAATAGACTAACTTTTGAATTAGCAATTTGAATACTGCCTGTCACAGAATTAATGTTACAGCTGGAACATTTTTTTCTGTATTTTTTAGGGAATGGTCTACAGGGTATTCCACCATGCCCAGTCTCAATCTTGTCTCAGCACGCACCAGGGGCAAGGCCGGCATGGCAGGCCAGGGGATAGAACCCCCGGCCCCTGCGCCTGCTTGCAGACTGGAACAGATTTTTAAATCACATAAATACCCTGATTTTAAGTTAAAAAAAGCTGAGGCTTAGGAAAACATTTAGTCCTAGACCACTAATTGTGTCATAATTTAGGCTGGAATTAGGAGTCTAAGCCCTGACAGTTTGTCGTATTTTCACTCTCCTTTGAGAGAACACATTAACAAGGCAATTTTAACTGGCACAAATATCTCATACTCATGACATTCAAGTGGCAATTTCACAGCACTCCAGTGTCCTGGAAGCTTTTACCCACCGGTACAGGTCAAAGGCAGGATTACAGTCTACTCTGTTTCCAATACATTATCAGCAAACTGCCCTATCTTCCAAAGCAGCAGACTTGATTCCAACTTGAGTATATGATAGCCCTCTTGATTACCAGTGGTGATGCACATATGTCCTTTCACACTAGTTACTGAGGGACTGGGTTGAAAGACGTCATCTGTAAACTTTTGTCTGTCTACTTTGAACATACATTTCAAAACCCTGACATCTCCAAGTAGTACTTAAAACGTTTTATTTTTATTATTTTTTCTGTGTTTGTGACTGGCTCAGCCACCCTGGGGGCAGGGCTGGCATGGCATGTGGTGCCCAGGACTGAACCACAGTCCCTGAGTGCTTGCCTAAGCAGGCACTTTAGACAGTGAGCTATCTCACCAGCCCAGCTCTCTTGCTGGTCCTTGGAACATTTTAAACAGTAATAAACTTCTACTTCCATTTAATATTATTTAACAAGGAAATTAATGGGGGATGCTAATCGTTGAAGAGGAAAAAAAATGGCTTAAGGTCTTCTCTTTAACATGTAAGTGTAGCAGCATATATCAACTGGTTGAACAGGGACTTTAAGAAACAAAAGCATTAAAAACATGCAACTAAATCCCAGTAGTGTCCTCCTAGGGATAAAGGGTAGACGTCACAATTCTAAAGCTCTTAATAAGCTATTTTGTTTTCTGAGACAGGCCTATGTAGCTCAGGCTGGCCCTGAACTCACTTCTTGTCCCAGGCTGAGTCCTAACACACAGCAATTCTCCAGCCTCAGACTCCCACATTCTAGGATTGCAGGCATGCACCACCATGCCTGGCCACTAGTTCTATCTAAAGAGTAGGTTCATTATGAAATCAGAAAATGTTCATGTTTGTAATCTTATCTCAAAATCCAAGAAAACATTTATATTCTATTTCAACATAAAATGACAAAAATCAAGACTTAGTCATAATAAAAAAGTAGTTAAGTCCTCAATTTACATTTAACTTTCAGATAGACCTCACATTACATTTTGTAGATGCGAATTAATCACAGTAGCTGGTGCATCTAACATTGTCTGTTGTGCTGCTGTGTGACAGTGAGCAGTAGTGCAGTGCTTTTTGGTTTTTTGGCGGAACTGGGGATTGAACTCAGGTCCTTGCACTTGCCAGGCAAGTATGTATTCTACTGAGCCATCTCCCCCGCCCCAGTAGAGCAGTGCTTAATCAGAGCCCAGGAGGTCCACAAACAAGAGGAAAAGCAACGGGTGATGTGCAGGGGACTGCCAGGAAGCACGGGTTACATAGTGTATTTGTCAAAGGTGTGTAAAACTCACTTTGTTGGACTAATGAATCCAACTTACTAAGGTTCTCCTGGAACAGAACTTGTTAAGTGGGGGACTCACTGTATTTTTAACATTACACAGCTTAATTTGGGGAGGGCTTCCGGGTTAGCTCAGTTTTTTAAGCACCTGCTGGGGCAAACCCAGTCAGGCGCAGGGGACCGTGGTTCAATCCCCAGCTCCCCATGCCTTTACCAGACCCGCCCTTAAAGCAGCCTGAGCCAGCCAAAAAAAAATTCTTAACATCACACAAATTAACCAGATTGTACAAATCTGTAAGGAAATATAAGGCTAAGTGACATGCCTTAAGTTTTATACTCTCTTAAGAAGACAAACCTTCCAAATATGACATTGTTACTGAATTAGATAAAAGGATATTTATGCTAGTGGTCTGCATGTCTAGATTATTCAGATCCTGTTTTTAATCATTCTCTTCTAGTTTACTCTAAAAGCATACTTCTAGGACTAGAGGTGAGGGGTCAGTGGCATTGCACTTCTCACTAGAACACATGAAGCCCTGGGTTTGTTGTAAACAAGCAAATATACTGCTGAACTTCTGACAACTGAAAACTGAAAATGGAAAATTTCCAGTCCTGATCATGCTGTGACATATGGCAAATAAGTTAACAGCTTCTAATTTCAAACGTACAACAGTGCTAAGGACAGAACCCACCACCTTGCATTTGCTAAGCTATATTGCTGGCCCACGTTTCTTTCTTCCTTTTTAATACTGTGGATCAAACTCAAGACCCTGAACTTACCAGGCAAGTGCTCAGGCCTCCGAGCCATCATCCCCACCCCCCACATTTGTTTCCTAATTATTTCTTCCATTAAATATTGTGCTGACATAAAAATTAAAACACTAACTCAGACAGAAAAGGTTGTTTAAAATCTGCAGATTTAACATTAAGTCAACCCAGTTTTTTTTTTCATTTTATTTTTAAGATGGTTTCAATTCTCAGGACAGGATGACACAAATACAAGAAGCTATCCACCCGTAGGGATAGGTGAGACTGTATTTATCTGCTCTTCTAACATCACTAACTCAGCCCCCAAAAAGGAATACAAATCTGGGAAGTTAGAGGAAAGATATAGACTAGGGAGTATAATTAAACAAGAGAAATCATCAGTATCACTGGTACTCTGTTCTTCAGAGCAGTACTAATACAAACTCAACCCTTTCAAACCAGTGAACTAGTCATTCCATTCCTAGTAGTGTTATAATCTCTACAAAGTAAAAGAAATACATAAAGATGATGTAAACCAAGTTGCCTCTTTCAGAGACAATGTAATACAGAAGAAATAGCTTTTTTAGCTTCTTCTGAGTTCTGCATGCTTCATGGTACTTCAGGGCCCCAATAATCAAGCAGCTCATGACAAAAGATAAAAGTGAAAAAGTAGACACAAAGATCTGTGAAGACTTCTCCCATTTTGCTATAAGTATCCATTGATCGGTTGATCACTTCGGCAGGAATTCCAGACAGTAGAAGTGCAGCCGTTAGGACTGTTGTCTTTATCTTCTTTTCACCCTGTGAAGAAAAAGACTCAAATGAATGATACAGCTTTCAGCAAACCAGAGGAGCACAGTAAAAATGTTATTAATAGTATTATTTTTGCTTAACTGATTTCAAAACTGTTAATCATGTCAACAGGCACCAAACACATAATAATGTAACTCAGTAGGCTGCTAGGTAATTACATTCTTGTAACGAAGTTTTCAAATTGTGTCACCTTAGGGACAAGACACAAATAATAATTTAAAATACGTATGATAGCATAAGACAAAGAACAGGAAAAACATTTCTAGTCAGGACATAACTACTGATAAATAACATGGACAAAGTGTGGCATAGGGGCTTAATGGAGACAGGTAACTGCTCTAGTGTTCTATGTAAACAAAGCTAAATAAAGCACAAAGAATGATTTCAGAGGCAATAGAAAACAGGACTTCCTTCTAAATTAAATTAGAAAATAATAATTAAAAAAGACAGCCAAATAGCTCAGTGGATTAAAGCACCTGCAAACAAGCACAGGGGCTGGGGGTTCAATCTCAGGGACTGCTGTCCCAGCCACCGGCCACTGGCTGCCGGCCCCCACGCTCCTCACCCCCCCACCCCCATACACTGAGACAGCCATTGAGACTAGGCGTGGTGGCGCAGTTTGTAATCCCAGCACTTGGGAGGCTGTAAATAGGATAATCACTACAAGTCTGATCTAGTAGTGAGACCCTGAACACCCTGTAGACCCTTCCCTAAAAATACAA
>NW_004524624.1:4685054-4693548 GCF_000260255.1 Octodon degus
AAAAAAAAAAAAAAAAAAAAAAAAAAAAACCCCAAAAGATGTAATTTGGGGCCGGGGAGATGGCTTAGTAGAATAAGTGCCTCCCTGGCAAGCACAAGGGCCTGAGTTCAATCCCTGGTTCCGCCAAAAAAAAAAAATAAACAAACTGAGTGAAGTAAAAGGAAAAATCAAGCCAGAGGCAGGACTGGCTCTACTGGAGAATAAGAAGCAACAGCATCATAGGAACATCCTGTAAGGTCCTACTTGCTATTCAAAACAAATCCTATTTTCCTCTCCTCCCTTCTTGGTTTTATTGCTTTTGCTGTTTTCCACCACTATGAACTGTGAATCTTCTAGGAGCATTCCAATACTCAGGAGGAGGAGGCAGGTCGATCACTGCAAGTTTGACTTCAGTCTGGGCTACACAGAGAGTTCAAGGCCAGCCTAAGCTACATAGTGAGGGCTTGTCTCAAAAGAAATTAAACCAAACACCAGTTTTGAAGCCAGGTATGGCAGTTTAATTTCCAGCACTCTGGGAGGGTGAGGTAGGAGGATCATAAGTTCAAGCCTAGCCTGACGAAGCTTTCAATTTAGCAAGGCCTTGTCTCAAAATAAAGAAAAACTAAGTAAAAAGGGCTAGGGATGTAGTGTGAAGGCCCTGAGTTCAATCTCCAGTAAAAAATAAAAATTTTAAAAAGAGCAGCTTGGACCCATTACAAAAAAAATCTATTAAGACTCATAGAAGGAAGTGATAAGCAGTCGTAATGCAAAAACTGAAAACAAGCAAGATATTCACCACCAGATTAGACACACAGATATAATCATACAAGGGTATATCACTCATCAATACTTCACAACGTGAATTTAAAAATATTACACAGAATAAAAGAAGGCTTATACCAAAAAAGTTTAAGGAGTAAATGATCCCATTTATACAAATTACTAACATGGGTAAAAGTAGGGGGAAAAAATTAGACCTTTGGTGAGTAGGGACTGAAAATCCCTGAGAAGGGACATAACTAACCTTCCTGGCGTAACACCAAGTTCTAAATGTTAAAAGGGATTTGAGTTTCACAGGTTGTCCTAACTTTCAAATGATACATTTAAGACTTGAGTGGGGGTGCTGGGGAGATGGCTTAGTAGGATAAGCGCTTCCCTGGCAAGATTGAACCTGAGTTCAATCCCTGGTTCGCAAAAAAAAAAAAAGACGAGTGGTTCCATTATAAAAATTTAACCTTAACTAACACTGATTTGTAACTAATGCTATGATAGAGTGAAATATACTGACATGCACATGAACAGTATAGTTCAAAACACATTAGCAAAGATGGGTTGAAAATAGACAAAAAAACCCAGTATACAGATGATGAATACAATGACATGTTAACTAAAAACTTTAGGCAGTATAGTGATACTCTGGAACTCCTTAATTAAGTACCAAAAACTACTAGTACAAAACAAACCATTTGGCAGGAAATGGTAATGAATTATGAGGCATCTGAAACTGACAAGTTTAGCTTCAGTTTCAAGAACTAAGTAAACTATAATAATGGGACAAAATTTTTACCCCAAAATGCTAGGAGGACCAAATTTAACATGATTCAAAACAGTTCACTACCAAAGTTTGACTGCAGGTTTAAGTGGGTATTCACTGTACAGTTTTTTTGCATTTAAAGTTTTGTTTTCATTCAGTTTGATCTAAGACAGTGTCTCACTACATAGTTTAGGCCTGACCTTGTAGGCTTTTGCAGCCCAGGCTAAGCTCAATCTCTTGGCATCCTCCTCCTTTGGCCTAGATCGCTGAGATTACAGGCCTGTGTCATTGCACCTGACTTATAACAAAATGTTCTGCTAGAAGTATGGTCTCCCTTTCCCCCCTTACCTAGTATGACCCATACATATCCCTATCTATCACAAATAACCACTGTTGAAGTTTTATGCATACTAGTCCTAAGTTTCTTTATGTATATGTAAGTAAAATTAAATATATATTATTTTCCCTCCTCTTCACAAAAAAGGGAATATACTATGAAGCCTATTCCTGCATTTTCCTTTTAATATTTCCTGAAGAACTTATCATTCACTTTACTAAGGATTTTTAGTCTGTTTCCAAACTTTCGCCATTATAAAATTCTAATTAATGTTTCAACAGATAATTCCTTTTCTTTTTTGTGGTAGTGGTACAGGGAATTGAACCCAAGGACTTGCACTTTCTAGGCTAATGCTCTAGTGTTGAGCTATATGCTCAGCCTAACAGTAATATATTTTTTTTTAAACTAGGAATCAAATGCAGGATCTTGCACTTGCCAGGGAGTCACTGTGCCATTGAGCTATATTCCCAACCCCCAAGAGTGAATTTCTAAACAAATGCTTAGCAAAGCACAGGGACCGCAGTTCAATCCCCCAGCACCACATGCCAGCCAGCCCTGCCCCCTGGTGGGCTGAGCTGGCCACACACACACACACACACACACACACACACACACACAAATAAATAAAATTTAAAAATAAAAAAAATAAAAAAAAAATAAAAAGATACTTTTTTTACTTTTTGTTTGTAGTACTAGGGAAATGAACCTAAGCCCTTCACTCCCACTGAGTTACATGACCAGGGTTTTTTTTTGTGTTTTTTTTAAGACAGGGCCTCCTAAATTCCTAAATTGCCTAGACTGGGTCTGAACTTGAACTCCTCCTGCCTCAGTCTCCCAGAATGCTGGGGTTCTAGGCATGTGCCTCCACAGCCAGGTTTACTTACTGTTACTTTTATGTCTGACCAATTGGACCCTTCAAAAACATAAATGTTTCAAGTACATTAAAACTACACACAGCTCTGTCAGCCTATTAGAATAACTAAGGAGAGTATAGGTCAGTGGTAACGTATTTGCCTTGCACACACAGGGTCCCCAGCACCACCAAAAAAAATGGACTTAGCCACTTTCCAGCAAAAAACTCACATAAAACTTGATAATATAAATAAGGATATCTTTACTGTCAAGAAAGCTAAACCCAATGAGACTGGCTATCAAGTAGACTAGATAAACACTGATTCTCTCGAGCACTGTTTTCTGTACTTTCTTTTTTAATGTCTTTGGTACCAGGTCTGCAGGGTCTATAGGGTCTCACTACACAGATCCTATTTGTAGTGATGCTCCTGTTTTCAGCCTCCCAGGCACTGGGATTACAGGGGTGCCACCACACCCAGTCCCAACAGTCTCAAGCGTTGGTTGTCTCAGCATACCTTGGGGCGCAGGTGGGGCCAACACAGGCCGCTGAAGACCTAACCCCAGCTGCTGACTTTCTGTAATTTTGACTATTTTTTGTCCTCTATATTAAAGTGCATTGCTAGTATGTATCCAGTATGGGGCAGAGTAAGACAAATTAATTTAAATAGGGGCTGGTGAGATGGCTCAGTGGTCTAAAGCACCTACTTAGAACAAGCTTAGCAAAGCACAGGCACCCGGTTCAATCCCCCAGCACCACATGCCAGCCAGCCCCGCCCCCTGGTGGGCTGAGCTGGCCACACACACATAAATAAATAAATAAATAAAATTTAAAAAAAAATTAATTTAAATAATTAATTTTCTTCATTATAAGCAAAACAAATTAGTAAGTTTAAGCAAACTGAACCTACTTCTGAGATGAGTACTATTCAAACCTACAGCAAAGGATATTTTCTCCAACACCAACAAATGCCAACATTTTTGTAAAATAAAATGAAATAAAAATGTTATGGCAATATCAAATTGCAATGCAAGTTGACTACTCACTCTGTGAACTTAATGCATCACAAATACAAATAATTTTAAGCTTAGCACTGGCAAATGAACCATATTTTGATTAGCACTAATCCAAATTATAAGAATTAATTTTGTTTTAAAGTTAGCTTAATCATGAATCAGTTCAAATACATCATCATAATTTAAAAAAAATTTAATTTACCTTGGGGAAATATTTGTATAGTCCCATGTACGCAAGTTGTAAAGTAAGAAATGGAGCAAATATGGACTGTGAAGATAGAAGATAAAATTAAATATTTCCAACAGAATCATTAAATCACAACAAATCAAGCTAACAATAGCTATAAAATTCTAAGTGAAAAATTGTATTTCTTTCTCTTCACATAATCCTTTTAGGTGTTTCAAGTTTCCCTAAAAAGTCTTTTCTCACAGAAATTGATCTTTAAGGTTAGAGTATTAAATAGCTACAAGGGCCAGGGAGATGGCTCAGTAGAATAAGCGCTTGCCTGGCAAGCACAAGGGCCTGAGTTCAATCCCCGGTTCTGCCCAAAAAATAAATAGCTACAAGTTTCTAACACGTAATAATACCTCTTTCAAAGGGAAACAACTGGCAACCTGAAGCACACATAAAAAGGCCAGCACTCAGAAACGGATGCCATTCATGCCTCAGACTCTGGGGTAAATTAACTGCCAGCTATCACCTTGGGCCCTGAAATGATAAAGCTAGCTATTCTTACCATATAAAATGGCTTGGTGATGTGACTTCTCAGACAAAACATAAAAGATAAAAACAGCATGCTACTTACATAATTATTTCTAAAATTAACAATATTATGAAGGGCACAAAAGTAGTAAAAATCATCAGATGGCAGTATAGTAGGAAGAGGGAGAAATAAAGTTGAAAATCTGATAGAAAACCAAAAATCCAAGCAACAAAAAAACTCACACAAGCCTGAAACACCAAAATGAAAGATAACTTTAAAACCATGAATGCATAATCCTTTAGGTAAAAGAAAAAAAGTGGCTATGCAGCTGACTAAATCTTAAAAGCATTATTGATCTTTACTATGATATCAATTTATCATTGGGGAAGAACAAATCTATTAAACAAATCCTATTTAAGAAAACATTTGCATGAAAAATAGATTTTATAGAACTATTTTACTTAAAGATATAAGTCTTATCTGGAAAATGAATGTGCCTGGTACACAGTAGGTAGTCTTAAAATGTCTACTGAATGGAAATAGCTCAAAGAGAAACACAATGAATGCTTTTCTGTATTCTTCTACATATTATAAAATAGTGTCACATGAGAACAGTCATTACAACACAATATATAAAATGCTGAAAGATCTTTTAAACCATAAAAAATTATTTCATACTGAAGACCACAGAAACTGCATTTTTAATGTTTCATGAAAAAAAAATACATATATATTAATAGGCTTTTAATTCCATGATTCTGGATTGAAATTGCCTGGGTTTAATCCCAGATGTCACTTAATTGCTGTGTGACCTTATGCAAATGATTTAACCTAAATCTTCATTCCCTTACTGATTCAAGTGACACAGTATCTAGTTCCTAAGGCTGAGAATTAAATGTAGTAATATAAAAGAAACACTCAGAATGGTACCTGGCATCTAGAAAGACATTAGTAACTGACAGGCTCTCATTCTATAACTAAGATAAATAACAACATGTACCATATAACTCCAAAGAGTCCTGTGGATCTGATATTAACACTGGCAATGACTTTTAGGGATTCAAAGTACTTGTTATAACCAACTTGCACTTCCCAAATTTAGTTAATAGTTTACATCTCTTTTCTTACCAAATATTTGCAAACAAAAGCTCTGACACCAAGAGCAAGAAGAGCACATCCCACCAATCTAAATATTCGAAAAGAGTCAAATTCTTCTGTTGTACTGCCATCCTCTTGATGGGGTTTTTCACTGATCAGCTGTTTCCGTAGCTTCATTGCTTCTTCGAATCTGGAAAGGTATTGTTCCAGGCCATGGTGAGGCCCCCTTTGGACAGCATCCGCTGTCAGGTCCCCTCTGTTGCGCTGCCGGAGCTCAAGGCTGACGTCAGTACTGCACTCCGGTGGTTTCATGAAAGCGTCCAATTTGTCTCCCAGTTGGGTCCCCTTTACCTCTGCCACATCGCCTTGTGGGTCTGTTGTCCCTGTGCTGACCGAATCACCCAGCACTACTCGCTTTGAAACTGAAGGAACGCCAAGGGAGTTGAGCTTATCGCCTTCCTGTTGCTTTGTTTTTGCTTGACTTTCTTCTTCTGGGAAAGTAAAATTTTAAGACCTTATGTATTACATACTGGCAAACATATGTTAATATTTTTTAAAAGGCTACAACTAGAAGTTGACAGTCTTCAAAATAAAAACTAATTTCAAATAAAACAGAAACTAGTCCTTTCTTTACCCCTTCAATATCACCCCAAAATGGTATACCTGCAGCAAAAATAATCCAAATTTTGTGGGTAAGGAGTCAAGACTAGAAACAAACTGAGAAAGAGATTCTCAGGTTTGAAGCAAGCTGTAAAGACCAATTTTTCATGGCCAATATATCCCAGAAGAATGACTACATAGCTTGCGCTCCAGAGCACAGTCACCACAGGGTGTGGCATAGCTTCAAAAACAGTTTATGTAGGCAGATGCCATCCATAAGTACTTAAGTAGTTTTAAGATGCTGCTCTAAAGAAAACGCCTTTAAAGACAGATGAAACTTCAACACCAAAAGCACAAGATACAGATTACTTCAAGAGGAAAGAGAAATAAAATCCCGATACTATTAAAAGAAAAAAAAAAAAAAAACAACGTTCTATTGTATTAGAGGAATTTAAAAACGATGTTCTTACCTCTTGCTTTAAGTATCTAGAAACTCAGAGATACATATTTAATACCTCACAGAAGTCAGGTAGATTTAAGAACCTCCCAACTAGTGACTAGAAGTCAATATTACTAAAAGAAACACGCAGATGGAAACTAGTTAAACAGGAGAGCACACTAAATGATCAATTACATTCACATGAAAAACTTTTAGTGGCCAAGTCTTCGGGTAAGTAATGAACATTCTTTTAGTATTAAATACAGTTCCCCAAATGAATGCAGTGTTCTCAGCTAGTAAGAGGAAATCTCACGTGGGTACTTTGCACTCGTGGGCTCTATAAAGATGATTCCTTCTATTATTTTTACTTCTCCGACCAGGTATGTGAGGGTGGAGGGTGTAGAACAGATACCAAGATGTGACCATTAAGAATCTCTGGTGCACGCAGGGCTGAAGAGCGGCTAATTCAGTTAAGGCAAGCTGGTGTGGGCGAACAAACATTACACAGCAAACGGTAAAAGGTACATGGCAGCGCAAGTGCTGGAAGGAAACCATCTGAACAGGTGGAAAGGAAAACAATCTTCCTGAGGGGCAGTCTGGGATTAAAAACGTAAGCCCCTGAAGTCGGGCGAGGGGGCAGGAAAGGAAGATAGGGGCTGTCTCAGGGTAGCCGGGAAGAGGGACTCAGGAGCTACGACTCCGCAGCCCGGGTGAGGACCATCTGAGGGCGACACTGCCCCGGGGGTGCGGGGAGCGGTGAACGCGAGGCCGGGGGTGGAGGGCGCGAGCCGGGCAGGGCTTGGCCGAAAAGGTCAGCGGTGCGGAGCGGGGAGAATAATGACGGCCGAGGACTCCCAGGGCCAGTGAGCGCAGTGGGGGAACAGGCTCTCACCCGCGCCGCTCCCGGGCCTGTGAAAGCCCATGATCCGGTTGATGCGCTGCTCCGAGTTCATGAGCAGCTTTCTCCGCCGCAGCTCGGCCCGACGCTGGGAAGCCGAGAGGCCCGAGCCAGAGGGCGCTCCTGGTCTCTCCCCGATCTCGGGGGGCACGGCCACAGGTTCCATCCTTCGCTCCACAGTCCAGGAGTACCGACGGCGGTGGCAGCGCGGGCGACCCCAGGCCCGGCGCGCCCACGTGACGCCCCCGCCCACTGTAGGCCCGCCCCCGGCGCGGGGCGGAGCTCGCACTTCCCTCGGGGACCGCGCGCCGCGCCGGCGCCATCTTGGGTGAGGGCAGGCCGGGCTTCCAGGGCGCCCTACGGCCCGCCCAGCTGCCCCTGCTCCCGGTCTCTGCCCCTGGGTCTCCTCTGCTCTTACTCGGAGAGGAAGACGATCAGCACTCAGCGTAACGGGTGGGAAAAAGATGTCCACGCCGAGGCTCACCTTACATTGATGCCAGGAAGTAAAATGGAGATCGCCGTGGCCTCGCTCTTGGAGCTGAGGAAATACGTAACAGGGAGCGACGTTTTAGGGAGCGTTGTGCTGAGATTTGCTCTAGATGCTGATGCTTATACCAGGTACATTTCTTCCAAATGAGTGCGTGACTTGTTTTCAAGCATTCCTTACACCCAAAACTTACTTTTTTTTTCGAAGATTTTTTTTTTCCAGTGAAGCATACCGTGTCTATTTTGTCAAAAAATGCCAGCATTCCTTACACCCTTTCTCTGCCTTATCTTTATCACATGCGTTACTCATTTTATTTATTGTCTGCAGCACGAACTAGAAGGTCAGCTCCGAGAAAGCAAGTACTATGTTTTTGTTGTGGGTTCGTAATCAATATAGGAATCCAAATAGCCACTTAAAATTTGAAAGCCTTCAATAGCTGAGCTCAGCGACCATCAGCATAGACCCATGTTTCAGAGTCCAAGTTAGCCGCCCGGAGAAGAGAACCTGAAGAGTATATAAAGAGGAAGAAACACACACACACACACACACACA
>NW_004524624.1:4694228-4703651 GCF_000260255.1 Octodon degus
TTCAATCCCCCAGCACCACATGCCAGCCAACCCCGCCCCCTGGTGGGCTGAGCTGGCCACACACACACAAATAAATAAATAAAATTTTAAAAAATAGATTAAAAAAAATACTTATGCTAAGAGTCTGGGTTTAGGCCATCACAGTTTTGTTCATTGTTGAGATTTTTTAGAACAATGTTGGCTGAACTAAAGACAGACAAAGATCTTCAGATCAATAGAGATGGTTTATTCTTTAGGCACCCAGTGCTAACAACCCCTGATAATCCTGGGGCCCACAAAGTTGTTTCAGTTTTGGTTTCTCTTAACATCAGTTCTTATATTAGTAATCACTGACTAATGATGAACTCAATCTATTTCATTTGGTTATCGCTGTTACTTAAGGTCAGTCCTAAAATAAAATTTTAAGGAAGGCACCAAAAGTACTTTCATTTACTTGAGTAAATGAATGAATGAAGTAACTGTAAACCTTTCCATGATAGCCGAACTCACACCTGAAGCTGCAGTTGGTGAAGTAGGCTATTGGCCTCCCTGCAAGGAAAAGTCATACAGTCACACCAAAGATGAGAAAGCTTGCTGGGGCATAGTGGTACAGCCTTTAATTCCAGTTACTAGTCCGGAGGCTGAACCAAGTGGATCACTGATTCTAGGCCAGCCTGGGAAACAAAAATTTAGTGAGACCCTATCTTCAAATATGAATGTTTAAAAAATTGTTTAGGGATGTTGATAAGTTTGAAGGCCCTAGGTGTAATAACCAATACCAAAAAGGGGAGAGGATGAGATGGAGGAAGCAGAGATACAGCTCTGTGCTCTCTGGATTCAATGCCCACTACTGAAAATTAAACAAAAATCAGAAAGCTAGGTCTGGAGATGTGACTTGGTGTTAGGGATTGCCCATTACACCCGAGGTCCTGGGTTTGATTCCCAGCACTGAAATCACCATCATTGTCATTTTAGAAATAAAAATTGTACTTATACAAATATAAAATTAAACTCCAGTTTGGGTATACTCAAGAAAGAATTAGTAAAAATAAACATCTAGTATTATTTCTGGGGTTTAAAAGTACAGGATGCCAGTGAAGTGGGGCAGGCCTATAATCTCAGCATTTGGGAAGCTAAGGCAGAGAATCACTGTGAGTTCAAGACCAGCTGGGGCTACATAGTAAGTTCAAGGCTAGCCTGCACTGCATACTGAGATCCTGCCTCAAAACAAATGATAACAACAACAAAAATAGAGGGCATGATAGAGAAACAAATATTTGAAAATAAAAGGAATTTTCTACAATTAAAAGACAAGGATCTTCAGATTAGTGTTCTCCGGATAACAAGTTAAGTAGCAAAGGCAGGGAAATAAGGCTATAGAACATTTAAGAATAAAAGAAAAAATTAAAAGCTAACAGAGAACATCTTCAAATGAACAACCAGTGGATTTACAGAAGCCATTTAGTGTTTTTTTTTTATTTTTTTTGGGGGGGTTGTTTCATTTTTGTATTTTAGGGAAGGGTCTACAGGGTGTTCAGGGTCTCACTACTAGATAGGACTCCTAGTGATGCTCCCAAGAACTGGGATTATAGGCGCACGCCTCCATGCCCAGTCTCAATTGCCATCTCAGCATGCCCCAGAAGCAGGGATGGCACGGTAGGCCCAGGGATCCAATCGAACCCCCAGGCCCTGCACCTGCTTGCAGGTGCTTAAATCCACCGAGCTATCTGGCCAGCTCTGGAGCTGTTTAGTTGGTTTGGTTTGGTTTTTGAGACAGGACCTTGCTGTGGTTCATGCTGGCCTTGAACTCTCTGTGTGCTCCAGGCTGGCCTCAAGCTCAAGGCAATGTTCCTGCCTCAGCCTCCCAAGTGCTGGCATTACAGGCATGCGCCATCATGTAGAACTACAGTACACATGTTAGGAGCAGTTATTTTAAGAGTAGATTGTCTTCTAATGAATAACCAATAGAATGCTGTCTTAACAATATCAAAGAAAAAAATAAGCTAAAATCTGGAACATCAAACCCAGTTGTGCTTGTGTTTATAATCGTTCATGCATATATTGTGGGGTAAAAATAAGCTTCTCTTCTGGAGGGTTAACAACGTAAGTTTACAGATCAAAAACTGGAGAAAAGAAAGGGCTGCAAGGTCCACCAACATTTTGGCCCTAGCCTTTCAAGGTCAGTGAAGACTGAGGACATAGGAGAACCTGTACTCTTAACACCATGTAACTCAATTGTGCCCTAAATTTTCTGATCAAGGAGATTATGGAGCCACAGAGGAAAGTGATCAATGATGTATAGTGTGCCTAAGGAGAGTCACATGGAGAGAAAACATTCTCTCAGGCTTTCACAGAGAGCAAATTGGTCAAGCAATGGCCATGACTCATCCACATGGCTGACAATGACAAAGGATCTGCAAATTGCAGTACAGGGTTACAGGATAAATCCTGAGGGGACTTGACTGACCTTATCAGATACAAAAGTTAAATTTCTTGTTATATCGGTCTTGATTTATCTTGGTCTTAACCATCCAGCAGAAAAGTATAAAAACGAGATATATAAAGTAAAGCCATATTAATATGCTGAGCTGTAAAAGGCTCAAGTCAACAACTTCTGTGGATAACCCACTACTTTTGACTGCTAGCCTGTGTCAGATTGTTTGGCTGAATTCAAGCACCTATAGTATTTAGATGCCAATAGAATACACATCTGACAGGACTAAACAAAAAAAGGGGATACAAAGGAAGGACCATTTTGTATTTGTATATACAGAATAGTTAGGATAGATATAAAGTTACTTTTGCTTAATTCAATGAGAATAAAGATTTGTACTAACACTATTTAGACAGGATATCCTGTCTGCTTCTTGTACTATGGATGGATAATCACTAAGAAGATAACAATGTACAAGGTATTAATTATTGAAACTGACCTATTAATCAGCTTTGAGACTGTCTCATTGATATTTGTTTCTCAATAAAATAAAATAAAATTAAAAAAATATAATCGTTCAGATACATACACAGTAGATTAAAAGCACCTCCAGCTATACTTTCCTGCTGACTTAACTTTGATGCTCAGCATAGCATCACCGGTAGCAACCACTTCCAGTGGTTTGCGACCTGTTCATATCACTTTAACCAGTAACTGTAATAAACTCTTTCAATTAACTTTACTGAATGCCCACACTGATATGTTAGCACAGATTATACAGTTATTTGCAACTGACTTTTTACACGACCAAAACAGTGAAAATTATAAACTAAAAAGAAAACTCATCTTATCTCTAACAGTTTAGAGAAGTATTATTTAATACAGTGCAATGAAGATCAATACATATTTGAAATTTAAAACAAGAATGTAATGTTATAATATTAAACACTGCTTTATAAAATTAAATTTTCTGCTGTTATGGCTGATACATTGTGTCCACATGAAGTTGAGAAGCTTAACTAAGTAATGCAGCAGTTTTACATCCTAGGGTGTAAAGGACAGGCCCTTACCACGCTAGGATGTTGTTGATTGTGCCAACTTGAGAAGTTTAGAAGTTTAGCTCAGTGATTCAGCGCTGGACCAGGGTCCTCACTTTGTGAACATCCTGAGCCTTTGCAAGAGGAGGGCACGGAGAGGGTGTGCCGCACCACCCTGCTGTGGAGCAAGCTAATTGTCCAGACTGAAATCTCCACAAACTAATATGTTTTTTCTTTCTTAATTTTGGGTGTCAGATATTTTGTCTCAGCAATGAGAAAAAAAAAGTAACCAAGATATCTATATAACAATTATATTTGTACTAGTTAAAATCTTGAAATCAAATTTGGTGGTCCCCTAGAGCCATTATGTTTCTTTAGTTATAAGACATATATCTTTTAGGGCCTTTAAGATACAATATGTGAAATACCTTTAAGAATAAGTTTGTGCAATATGTTAGTAAAGCATATGGCAGGTAATAAGAAAACTTTATACCCAGGAATATAATGAGGCATGAGGATGATTATCCTTAAAAACACAAATGTTTTCCTCTGGAGAAGATAAGAATCTTACTGCTACTAACAACAAGCCTAGGGCTAGAAGGGTTGATCAGTGGTAGAGCATTTGCTTAACATCTAGACTCTGGATTCTGTCCCCAGCATCTCAAGGAAAGGGGACAAAAGAAAACAAACAAACAACAACAACAAAAAAAAAACACCCCAGCATTTGAAGTAACATTAGGACCAGTGAGATAACTCAGCAACTAAGTGTCTGCTTAGGCAAGTGCAGGGACCAGGGCTCGATCCCCAGTCATGCATGCTGCTGACCCGCTGGGCCATCCTCAGGTGTGCTGAGCCAGCTACAGAGTCGGGTCTGGTGGCACATGCCTGTAATCCCAGGGCTGGGGAGGCTGAAAACAGGAGGATCACTATGAGTCTGGACTGCATACTGAGACCCTGTACCAAATACATTTAAATAAATAAACAAACAAACATTAAGAGGAAAATGTTAGTTCTACAGCAGGGCATTGTGGCACCTGCCTATAATCCTAGTACTGTAGGAGGTTGAGGCAGGAGAATCATAAGTTTTATCCTAGTTTGGGCAGTTCACTGACCCTGGGTTCAATTTTCAGTACAGGGGATAGGGGTGGGGCACTGGAGTACACAGTGACTCTTAAAGAGGGGGAAATATGAGTTTACTACCATTTGAAAATTGCTTCTAGTAAGCAGCTTTCAAGAAAACTTGCAGTTCAATGTGCTACTTGCACACTAAGACAAATCTTAACGCTGTTTAAGGGGTGGATATTTTCATAAAACAATTATTCTGACCCACCTGGCAAATAGAGACTTGCTTCTTCCTTACACCACAGAATTCAGTTAAAATCAGCCCATGTGTAGACAAATGTGAAAATCACTGCTTCCTTGGTGACTATGTAAGACCAAGATGGTAAACACATTTTCAAAGTTATTAAAAGAAAGTAATAAACAGTTTTTCATCAAGTATTATACATTCTTCTCTAGGTCCACATCTTTAATTGCAGCATTTTCCAAAGTAACAAAATTCCATAGATCTGATGAAATTAGATAATAACTATTTCAATAACTCATTGAAGTATGTGGCATTAATGACAGAAAAGAGGACAAAACTAATTAGCTTATAACAACACATTCAAAAGTCCAAATGAAAAGGGAGAAGAAACTGTTAATTTTAAGGTTTCTATGTCTTCTGTTTTTATGAGATATTCAAAGAGCAATTTTTAAAAATTCTTCAAATATATCAAATAATACTTATGGATGGGTCTGACTAAAATAAATATGGCCATCCCTCATTCCAACCACAAATAAGAAACACCAAATGGACGAGCACTAGCTGACCAGGTGTATTCTTGCATCCCGGAAGCTGTTTGCTGTACCAGCTGGGCTGTAAGGATGAGCTGGGAAACAGGCTGGTACTGCTGGGCAAGTTTCCAAGCTCTGTGCCCAAGCACTATAATGGAGGACCAGGACACTGCACCCCACACCTGTGTGCTCAGTAATTGGCTCTGCGTTGTGTGCACTCTGCTCATCGCACACAGTGGACTTCTGTTTCCTCTCAGTTGCTAACACCACACCATTTGCAGCCTGAATTCCCACTGGAGAGCTCCTCCAGCTACAGCTGCCAATGCACATTCTATCTGGATAAGTTTACAGAGGAGCTGAAGGTTGTCTGCAAAGAGCTGTAGCCATGTCCTGCCCTCTTTTACTTGGAGAGACCTCAAGTATAGCACATGAATATCTTCTGAATTTATTTATTTATTTACTTACTTACTTACTTACTTACTTATTTATTTGGTGGAATGGGGATTGAACTCAGGCCCTTGCCCTGCCAGGCAAGCACTTATTCTACTGAGCCATCTCCCCAGCCCCTGTTGTGAATTTTTAAACAAGTCTTGTGAGCATATTCAGAAATCATTTGTTTCATAACCTCAATATACTTCAATGTATTTTTAATTATTTTATTTTATTTTTGCAGCACAGGGTATTGAACTCAGGAACCTGTGCTTGCCAGACAAGCACTTATTCTACTGAGCTATCTCCCTGGGCCCTGTTTTTTAATATTTTAAAATATCTTTTATTTATTTATTTATTTATTTATTTATTTGATACAGGCTCTCACTATGCAGCTTGGACTTGTAGTGATCCTCCTGTCTCAGCCTCCCCAGCGCTGAGATGACAGGCATGTACCACTATGCTCAGTTTCAGTGGTCAGCATGACACACCTGGTGTTTTGGGGTTGTTCAGTTCCAGGGATTGAACCCAGGTCCTTGTGCTTGCTGGGCAGGCGCTTAAACCGCTGATCTATCTCCTCAGCCCAACATATCATTTTTGTGTGATCTTGATATCCACTAAAGCAAACAGAGGCATTCATGCTAAATAGGTTTTTTGGTTTGGTTGGTTTTTTGTTTTTGGTTTTGTTTTTTGGTTTCTTATGTATTTTGTACAGGGTCTGCAGAGTCTACAGGGTCTTCCTATATAGATCGGACTCGTAGTGATTCTCCTGTTTTGAGCCTCCCAAAGAGCTGGGATTACAGGAGTGCACCACCACATGCAGTCTCAATTGCCATCTCAGCTTGCCCCCGGGGGCAGGGCCAGCATGGCACACTAGGGATCAAACTCGGACCGTGCTTTGCCTAAGCCGGTGCTTTAGTCTGTTGAGTTATCTGACCAGATACCACTCCTTGGGTGATTTTTTTGTTTGTTTGTTTGTTTGTTTGTTTAGTTTTTTTCCTAGTATAAGGGATTGAACCAGTTAGGATAGATATATAGTTACATTCTCTTAATGAATAGAATGATTTGTTCTAATGGTGTTTGTAGATAGGATATCATGTCTGCATCTTGTACAGCAATTAACCACTGGGAGGAATGTATGCAACGTGTTAATTATTGAAACTGTCCTACAGCAATTTGATTTGAAACTGTCTCATTGCTATTTGTTTATCAATAAAATTATGGGGAAAAAAAGGGATTGAACCAAAGGCCTCATGTGTGTTAGTTAATAGGTTTTAATATCCCAGAATAAATATTTTTGCGTGGCTTTAAACTTAATTATTAGATTATAAAAATTATAAAAATGCTACTGATGCTTTTGAGATAGCATTTCATTCATCTTCATTTCACCAAATTAACATTTTTATTATACATCACAAAGCAGACATATAGCAAGAAAAAAACCCACAGGATCAAAACAGCAAGTATTTCCGATCTCCGTTATCATTGCCAGTCCCAAAATATTTATAAAAATAGTTTAAATTCTTTTCATGGAAGAATAAAATAGTATGCCCACGTCTTCTGTCACCCAATCAGAAAATCAAAAGTTTGATGAATTTAAAGTTTTGTCAAGTTAGATTGAAGGTATCTTATTCTAGTTTTATTTACCAAAATGATGTTTCTTCTCAGAGAAAAGAAAAAAAAAACAGGTATCAGGAATAAATGATAGTTTTCTACATTCTATTTCATTTTGGATTTTCCAATTTCAAAAAAGATTATTACCAACAGGTTTGTAACTTTCTTGCAACATTTGCTCTTGTGAAGTTTTAATTATACCAGCCAAACAATCAGAAAAATAAAAAATGAGAACTATACACACAGAATACAGAAGTTTTATTTTACAAAATACAATTTCTTCTGCAGTATTGCCTTGTCTTATTTCAACCTGTAACAACGCATAGTTGGCAACAAAGGATAAAAGGTATCTAAACATATGTACACATATTTTGACTTGAAAAATGCAGTGTTTCAGAGTTGCATGTTTGGTTCTCTACTATATTTATTTGCAATAACCTGTTGAAATCACAATGAAAACATCTTGTAACTGTAATTCACAAACTTATATAGAAAAAGAAGGCATTATATGTTCCAAGTAATTCTGCATCACTGTGATTTCCTTAGCAGTAACAAGTCAAATTTCTTCATTTCTTCATTTATTCACTTGTAGATGTATATACAAGAGAAATTCTCATTATGATAATGAAGATTCTGATCTTTCTTTTACCTTGTTTTTCTTTGCATTTCCTGGGCTCTCAGTAAAAGATAAAAATATTTAGATAAAATAAAAAGTTTTTGTTGCAGCCTTTTTTGCGGGGGGTACTGGGGATTAAACTCAGGACATTGAGTTTGCCAGACAGGCACTTATGCCACTGAGCTATCTCCCAGTGTGCAGCCTTTTTTTTCTTTAATGTATTCAGTACTGGGTCTACAGGGTCTAACTACACAGATCAGACTCATAGTGATCCTCCTGTTTTCAGCCCCCCAAGTGCTGGGATTACAGGTGTGCCACCATGCCCAGTCTCAATCGCCATCTCAGCACGCCCCAGATCGAATCCCAGCTGCTGCGCTCTGCCTAAACAGGCACTTTAGTCCTCTGAGCTTTCAGGCCAGCCCTTTGTTGCAGGCTTTTGCCTTACTGTGCAATATTATAATGCTTACCTTACCACACAAACAATTTCTAATAGTTTTCTCAGAGAATATTTGGCTGACTATACAAACTTCATGTAGTTTATGGTAAGAGGTTTATAGTAACATTAGGAGAAATAAGTTTTTATAACAAGTTCATTAAAAATTTAGTGATTCCAATACTTTGTTATAATGCATAATTTAGTCATATTTATTGAATTATTTTTCACTTTTTTCTAAATGTTTGGAAACCATTTTCTTAAGCTATAGGTCATACATATCTATGATTTACAACATGTCTTCCAAGGGCAAACAAATTTTCTTACAAATAATAAATTTGACTTCTTTATTAAAGTATTAGGGGAGGCAGCCCCTGCTTTCTAAACCATCAGATGAAAGCCATTGTCCTGGCTGATTCTGGCCTCTGAAGTTCTAGAAGGTCTGTTGAACAAAACCAACAATATCCAATTTATTCTAATTATGTATCTTATGGTGAGCATTCCTCAAAATTGAACATTTGTGAATAACCTGATAACTTTGTTACACCAGATAGTAAATATTGTACTTTAGGCTTTGAGGTCATTTGGTCTCTTTTGCAACTACTCGACTCTACTGTTGTTACACTGACACAGCCATAACAACATCTAAAAGGATAGTATGGCCATATTCTAATAACACTTACTTAGGAGCCAGGCAAAGTGGCACATGCCTGTACTGCCAGCACTCTGGGATGCTTAGGCAAGAGAATCACAAGTTTAGTGACTAAGTGAGAGCCTGGCTCAGAATAAGAAAGGGCGGGGACTGTAGATTGGTGTGAAAGCCCTGAGTTCAGTCCCAGTACTGCAAAAACAAACAAATGAACCAATCCACTTTATTTACAGATGCAGGCTTCTTTGGGTATAGTTTTCTGAGTCTTGATTTAGGAGGAACCTCCTAGATCTTCTCTTCATTAGAATTAATTGATTAGGGGGCCAGGGAGATAGCTCAGTAGAATAAGTGCTTGCTTGGCAAGCACAAGGGCCTGAGTTCAATACCCAGTTCCAC
>NW_004524624.1:4703776-4705004 GCF_000260255.1 Octodon degus
GTAAATGCCTAATCATCCAGTTCAGTAGTTTTGCTTAACCCCAGAAAGCTAACCCATAGCCTAGCTATAATCTTGACATAATTATTTTTAAATGCACATATCCCCTAATGATATCTATGAATATAGTCATAGAACTCATCAATGTATATTCCATTTCTTTCTTTTTTTTTTTTTTTAATTTTGGCAGAACCGGGGATTGAATTTAGGCCCTTGCGTTTGCCAGCCAAGCACTTATTCTACTGAACTATCTCCTCAGCCCCTAAATTTCTTTTTTTTTTTTTTAAACTGGGGATCAAATTCAGGACCTTGTGCTTATCAGGCAGGCACTTATGCTGCTGAACTATCTGCATGGCATTTGTTAATACATGAAGTAGTTAAATAAAACATGTTCTCTGCCAGACATTGTGGTGCACACCTGTAATCCCAACACTCAGGAGACTGAGGCAGGAGGATTGCTACAAGTTCAAGGCCAGCCTGGGCTACACAGTAAGTTTAAGGCCAGCCTGAAGTTCATAGTGAGACCCTGTTACAAAAAATCAAAAAAGAAAAAACAAAAAAAGACTCAAAAGACATTCCAAAGTTAAATGGGAACTGGCAGGAGGTTGAAAATGGCACTAAATACTATTATTAATTCTAATATTTTAATTCAAAATTATCCAAATGTTTTATAATTCTATGATTTGTTACGGATTATTTCAATTATTCCTCCATTACTGATGGTATTTTTTTTTGGGTGGGGGGAACCGGGGATTGAACTCAGGCCCTTGCACTTGCCAGGGAAGTGCTTATTCTACTGAGCCATCTTCCTGGCCCTAGCATTTTTACTTATAAATGAGATAGTTTAGTGATTTGTCAAAGACTACACAGCTGCACATACAAGAGTCCATTATTACTTTCTTCAATAATCAATATTATTTCAACTGATACTGACTACATATTGTTAGGTAAATCAATGTGACAATTAGTTTAGCTCTTTTTTTAGAACAGTAGTTAGAAGATCTCACCTAAGGAAAAAGACGGGCTGCAAGGAAAGCCAACATTTTGGTCCTAGCCTTCTAAGGTCAATTAAGACTCAGGACATATGAGAACTTGTACTGTAACATCATATAACTCAGTAGTGTCCCAAAATTTCTGATCAAGGAGATTATGGGGCCAAAGAGGAAAGTGATCGATGATGTAGAGTGTGCCTAAGGAGAGTCACATGGAGAGAAAACATTCTCTCAGGCTT
>NW_004524624.1:4705938-4707306 GCF_000260255.1 Octodon degus
AGAAAGAAAGAAAGAAAGCCACAACAATAATGTCATTTGCACCAAACTCTTTTTTTGGTTATTCACTAAATTCCTTACTTTCTCCCCCAAATAGAATACTTAAATGTATAAGCACATATAGGTCAAATAATGCAAAGTATCATAAAGAATGCCATAAAGAGATCAAATGAACCGAGAGTAGTGGCCCATGCCTATAACCTGAATGATGCAAGAAGGTGGAGAGTTGGAGTACAGCCTGGGAAAACTTAGTGAAACCTTTTCTCAAAATAAGAAATAAAAAAGACTGAAGATGTAGCTCAGTGTATAGGCCCTAGCTTCAATCCCCAGTGCAAACAAAGTGAAGAAAAAGCCATAGAATGACCCGAACATGGTGGCACAGGCCTGTAATCCAACTACCTGAGAGACAGAGGTAGGAGACCTGGACAACAGTGAGGCACAGCCTCCAAAACAGAAATAAGCAAAAGAGAAAACAAAAAAAACTTTAGGGCCCCAGGAGGTGGCTCAGTGGAATAAGTGCTTCCCTCACAAGTGAAATGGCCTGAGTTCAATCCCCGGTTCTGCCAAAAAAAAAAACCCAAAAAACAAACTTTTTTTTTTAAATGGAATAAGGAAATTTTTTTTTGTGCTCCGAATGCCCTCAGGGGTGGTTTGGCTGGCTGGAGTGTTGTGGGGACCGAACTACAGCAACCTGAGGCTGAAAGCTTTGCCGAAGCAGCCACTTAAAGAACTGAGCTAGGGCCAGGCCCCTACAAAAAACAAACTTTAAAAAGCATAAAATACATATTTTCAGCTGAAAGGAAATATAATGTGTAATAGTTTGTGTTCTGAGAGCATTTTCAGTGTTGATTTGTGTTTTAAAAATGGGATATTCATGTTTTTGCCACCTTTGAAATATCCTCCAAGTCTTCCATAATCACTAAAATGAAAGTCTTGTCACCATCTCCAGAACTGATCCAGTCTGAAGCTCCTAGAACTTGGCTGAGAACATTCTCTGTACAATATCTCCCAACCCAAATCATCTGTCCTGGAGAACATGAATGAAATTACTTTGAGACGTAGCCAAGAAGTAAGTCTGTTGACTCACTCTTACCCCGAGTATGTTTTGAAAATTCAACACGACAGGAGGGATGGGGGGCTGACATAAATATGTACAGGTCAAAAATTATGTCATCTACTCAAGAAGAGAGATATTGGGGCCAAGGAGATGACTCAGTAGAATAAGCACTTCCCTGGCAAGTGCAAGGACCTGAGTTCAATCCCCAGTTCCACCAAAAGAAGAAGAAGAAGGAGAAGGAGAAGGAGAAGGAGAAGGAGAAGGAGAAGGAGAAGGAGAAGGAGAAGGAGAAGGAGAAGGAGAAGGAGAAGGAG
>NW_004524624.1:4707406-4710225 GCF_000260255.1 Octodon degus
AGAAGGAGAAGGAGAAGGAGAAGGAGAAGAAGAAGAAGAAGAAGAAGAAGAAGAAGAAGAAGAAGAAGAAGAAGAAGAAGAAGAAGAAGAAGAAGCGAGATGCGAGACATTAAGAATAAAGCCAAATGCTAAAAAGGTGCAGTCACATGCAAGAAGGAGGGCCAGGATGAGCCAAACTCCTGAGAAAGCCTGCAGAACAGGATGCTGAGCAGCCGGCCAGATAGCTCAGTGGATTAAAGTGCCTGCTTAGGCAGGGACTGGGGGTTGATCCCCTGTCATGCAGTGCCAGCCCTGCCCCCAGGGTGCACTGAGATGACAATTGAAACTGGGTATGGTGGCACTCACCTGTAATACTAGCAATTGGGAGGCTGAAAACAGGAGGACCACTAAGAGTCTGTTCTGTGTAGTGAGACTCTGTAGACACTATACTAAATACATTTTTAAAAAACTAGGACGCCAAGACCTGGTCCTGTCACAGATGCTGAGTGATCTCTGAGGAGTTCAGTAAGAGATTAAAAGCTTTTAGATTCTGATAGAGTCATAATAAAGCAATAACATAAAATTAAATGAATGTTACTGTTTTACTTTTTCTCATTACTCAGACAAAATACCCAATACCCAAAGTTAAAGAAGGAAAAAAAATAATAAAACCAAAGAATGGAAAGGAACTGGGGATGGGGCCAGGGAAATAGCTCAGTAGAATAAGTGCTTGCCTGGCACTTATTCAATCCCCGGTTCCACAAAAAAAAAAAAGAAAGAAAGAAAGAAGAAAGAAAGAAAGAAAGAAAGAAAGAAAGAAAGAAAGAAAGAAAGAAAGAAAGAAAGAAAGAAAGGGAGCCAGGGAAATAGCTCAGTAAAATAAGCACTTGCCTGGCGAGGCAGGGTCCTGAGCTCAATCCCTGGTTCCACAAATAAATAAAAATAAAACCAAAGTTAAAGGAGGAAAGGTTTACATCAGCTCACAGTTTGTAGAGGTTTCAGTCCATAATCAGCTGGCTCCAACACAGGTAGGCGCAGCAGAGGGGCATCGCAGGGGAGAAACAGTTCATGGTGGGCAGAAGACAGCAGAAGCAGCAAGTGACAACTGACTGCCCTAGCCTTTATTCTGTGCCTTGTACTTTATCCAGGATATCTATCCAGAATTCATACCCAAGGGGAGCACCCTTAATCCTACCCAGAACTGTGCCAAACCAGTCAGTGGATTAATTCAGTCACCACACATCCTTGGTCCCAGCATCACATACTCTAGATTCAGCCACCTCCAAAAAGGTCCACCTATAACCACGTAAGGCTTTGGAGGGACATCTAGACACAAGCCATTTGAGTTGTCTCCAAGAGTTTGGACATAACCTAGGCCAATCACAGTTATTCACAACTAAATGTGAAAAGATGAAAAACATGGGCTTGGTGGCACTGTAAGAGCAGAGTTATAAAACAGAAAACATATATATCTATATATCTATATAATGCATTTAGGACAGGGTCTATGGAGTCTACAGGGCCTCAATACACAGATCAGACTCATAGTGATTCTCCTGTATTCAGCCTCCCAAGTGCTGGGATTACAGGTACGCACCACCACACCCGGTCTCAATCGTCTCAGCGCACCCTGCGGACAGGGCCAGCACGGCATGGCAAGAAAACATATTTTACAGCAAAAATTCAACACCAATTAGTGAGCTATGACTGTGTCCTGCTACTTGTCACATAGCTAGCCTGCTAAACTCAGTCAGCTTTTACAGAGTGCATCCAGTTGCTTCTCTTTGATGATGCACACTGGGCCAACTTGACGGGCCGGGCTTCTGTTTTTCCTTAGTTAGAAAAATGTACATTGTTTCCAACTTGCTTCAAGGATTTCATGTCTGGGACAGACTGGTCTAGTCAAGAACCCATTTAACTCTACTTTCTCAGTTCACAACCTCTTCCATCCTTCCCAGAATGTTCCT
Source organism: Octodon degus (assembly GCF_000260255.1). NCBI lineage: Eukaryota > Metazoa > Chordata > Mammalia > Rodentia > Octodontidae > Octodon > Octodon degus. The sequence continues at coordinate 4,709,353 of NW_004524624.1, forward strand.
ACTTTATGATAAATAAATTCTTTTTTTTAATAAAAAAAATTGTATTTACTTAAAAGCATTCAGAATGTCAACAAAACAGTTCTAACTTTTTTTTGGCAATTACAGAGTGGTATTCAGTTAACAGAACAATTATTTCATATAAGCTGCATCAGAAACAATTTCTTTTAAGTAAATTTGCTTGACAGTGTATGACTCAATGCATATAACCAGTCGTGTAATAACCTGCCGTCACCTTGTACTCCTGCTTGCAAGCTGTATTTAAACTGAACTCTAAGCTAATTTATGTCCTAGTGATTTGAAGCTGATTCCCATCAGCCTGCTAGCATAATAAAGGTCATTTTCTAACTCCTCTGTGCAAATAGTCTTCCATTTGGTTTGATATTGCTTTTTCTGTAACAGCACAAGCCCTTAGTCATAGAACATGGGAGGCTAAGCAGGAGAATCACTGAAAGTTTGATGCCAGCCTGGATAGTGAGTTCAAGGCCAACCTGAACTGTGTAAGCCATCCCTATTTTAAAAAAATAACAAAGAGGAAGAAGAAATATTTATCATTTATCTAAACAGAGCCACTATGCATCTCAAGAAAGCCAAAGTAACTTCTAATCATAACTGGTATTTTAAAAGCAAATGCAATAAATACAATGTTATACTATGAACAGATAAATGAAATCAAGTGAAATCCAAGAACTTAGTTAATAATAATATACTAATCAATTTTGGTTTCCTGTTTTTACATATATACCATGGTTTTGTAAAACTTTCATATTAGAGGAAGTGGGATGAGGCATATATGAGGGCATTCTGAGCTATATTTGCAACTTACAGAGAGAGAGAGAGAGAGAGAGAGAGAGAGAGAGAGAGAGAGAGAGAGAG
>NW_004524624.1:4710325-4718542 GCF_000260255.1 Octodon degus
AGACTCAAGCAGAAATCTCCATACTGACTCTCTTTGGACCTGATTTCTTGTCTTAGCTTTACTTTTGAATACATCCTAAAAGAAGGAGAAAAGAAGACCAATGCAAATAAAATTTTAATAATGATTCTTTCCAAGGTGATGTTTATTAAAACTAGGAATGGAAGTTTCTCATTTATAATTATTTTTCATGCAGTTATCTGGAAATGCACACATATGTACAAAAATCAATATTCATAACTACTCATTTTGACTAAAAATAAGTTTGACTACTTAAACTAAGTAATTAAATAAATCTTATTGTAAAACATGGTCTTAAGGCCTAGGAATGTTCATGATAATAGGGATGGTTGAAACTAGAAACATTTCATTTCTAAATGTCTAACAATAGAGTAGTCTAATGAATTTACAAAGTTATTAAAATGTATGTTTCAAGAGAGTAAATTCTTACATACGTGGAAATATGGTTTTTGTTTGTTTTGTAGGAATTCAAACCCAAAAATCTTAGGGCCAGTCAAATAGCTCAGCTGGTTAAAGCACCTGCAAGCAGCCACAAGGGCAGGGAGTTGGGTCCTGGGGTGCGCTGAGATGGCAATTGAGACTGGGCATGGTGGCATGTGCTTGTAATCCCAGCAATTGGGAGGCTGTAAACAGGCGGATCACTACGAGTCCAATGTAGTAGTGAGACCCTGAACACCCTGTAGACCCTTCCCTAAAATTAAAAAAAAAAAACCCAAAATCTTATACATGCTAGATAAGCCTTCTACGGTTAAGCTACACCTCCAGCCCCTAAATATGCTTATCATAATAGTGACGCTGTAAAGGTGGTGCTACTGACAACAGCTGCATATGGTTTATTGTTGTAAGAGCTTTACATACACTAGTTCATTTAATGTTCTACATCAGGATTCAAAAATTAAATGCAGCAAACAAAGCTAAACATAGAAAATAAGGAAAGAGCCAGGCACCCCCTATAATCTCAGCGCCCTAGGAGACAGGCAGGAAGATTACTCATCCTCGGCAATGCAGTGAGACTTTGTAAATAAATAAATAAATAACTGGGAATGTAGCTCAGTGTGAAGCCCTGGGTTCAACTTTTAATACCAAATAAACAAGTGAATAAATAAAAATAAAAAAGAAAGAGGCCAGGTACTGCTCTATGCTTCCAGCAACCTATTTCCTGCACTGTCCATGTTTTGAGGGACAGTTCCTCTCACCTCAGTGGTGAGGCTTTACCCCATGATGGTTGTTAGCAACAGTTCTTAAAAACCTCTGGCTCTAGAGAATGTAGAGCACAGACAGACTCTAAACCCAAACATTGTGTACCCCCATGAAGTCGCACTTCAGAGCTCATAGCCTCAGTCACTGGTGGATTTTTCCTTAGAATATAATCTAAGGAAAAATCCTTAGACTCCCAGAAACCCCTGCGATTTCTTGGAAACTGCAAATATCCTCTGAAATTGTTTTTTGGTGGGAGGTTTGCAAGTAGCCAGAGGGCTTTCTTCAGTTCTCCTTGCTGCTGATTGGCTGCTGCCCCGACCGATCTCAGGCAGATGCCCCACCATCCTCTCATCTTAACAGCTTGCTGTGCTGCCTGTAACTGTCTGGAGGGTGCACAGATTCATTCTTCTTAAAGAGAAGAAGATGTTCTTCTCTAAGATGTTGTCCAAATGCCCTGCACCTTCTAAGGCTTTATTAGCACTGTGTTTTATTAAATTAAATGATATAATTGTGGGATACATATTTAGGTTTTAAACTATAAAAATAGGCATTTTCTTACCATATCTTTAAATCATGTTTCTTCTTTCTTTCTTTCTTTCTTCCTTTTTTTCTTTTCTTTTTCTTTTTTTCTTTTTTTTTTTTTTGACAATTTGCAGATGCTCTAGGAACACAATCCCCACAAATTTTGGGGGTTGATGGGACACCCAATGAGAAATTTCTTGTAGAGGATTTTGGTGGAACTGGGGATTGAACTCAGGCCCTTGCACTTGCCAGGAAAGCGCTTATTCCACTGAGTCATCTCCCCAGCCCCTCTAGAGGATTTTGAATGTGAACAGCAAAAAGAGAACATTTCTGTCTGTCTCAGATGGTGATGAAGAGAAGTTATCTGTGGTTCTGTTTTCTAGTCTTAAAGAGAAGGTTAATTAGAAAGAAGAAAACTTGCCAGCTGTGGTGGTGCACACCCATACTCCCAGCACTTGGGAGGCTGAGGCAGGAGGACTGCTGCAAATTTGAGACCAGCCTGAGCTATTAAATGAGCTCAAGGCCAGCCTGAGCATTGACACCAAAGCTCAAGGCCATAACTGCATTGTGAGACCCTGTCTCAAAAAGACAAAAAAAACTTAAAGAAAGAAAGAAAACTCAGGCATCAAGTCTTTGAATCCAAGCTGTAGTGGCTCTATTCTTGCCTTTCCAGTGGTTTGTTTCTGCGTTCCATTTATTCCCCTTTCTTGCAGCTTTCTTGTAGCCAAAGGTCCAGATAAACTCATCATTATAGGTTAATAGTGCTTGTCCTTGGATTGAAGCATTATGAATGATTTTTTTCTCTTTTGGGGGATTTCCACATTATAGAATAAAATATATTACATTTATATTTTCACGTAACAGCTGCTGATGGTTTTTGCTTGTGCATATCTTCCCAGAAGAATTAAAAACACCACACCACAACGATACATGTGCATCCATGTTTGTAGCAGCACTCTTTGTAATAGCTAAATCTTGGAAACAACCCAAATGCCCATTAACTGAGGAATGGATAAAAAAGATGTGATATTTTTATATAAGAGAATACTACTCATCCATAAAAAAGGATAAACTTGGGGCCAGGGAGATAGCTCAGTAGAATAAGTGCTTGCCTGGTAAGCTCAAGGGCCTGAGTTCAATCCCTGATTCTGCCAAAAATAAAAATAAAAAAAGAATAAACTTGAGACTTCCATAGTCAAATGGATGTAACTTGGAACCATACTCATAAGTGAGATAAGCCAGACTTGCCTGTGCAAACATGTCTCTCCAACGTGAGAAACTGAAAGAATAAGTAAGGTCTGGGCCAGGGAGTTGGCTCAGTGGAATCAGGGCTTGCCTGGCAAGCGCCAGGGCCTGAGTTCAATCCCCGGTTCCGCAATAAATAAATAAATAAATAAAGTCTAAAATGTACAATAGATATTATAAAAAGGGAAAAATTTGTTTATAAAGAAAAAGGAACTAGGATGGGAAAAAGAGGAAGGGAAGGAAGAGAAAAGAGAGAAAAATACTCAGCAGCTATACTATTAGTGTCTCTCAGATTATAGAAAAGGTTCGTACTAATACAACTGGAGAATTTTTATGTCCACATCATGTACTCTGAGTAACTACTCTGAAAGACTTTTAAAAATCATCGAACCCAGGAAGCTCTATCATGAACAACATCTCTTGCACTTTTTATTTGTTTATTTTGAGATAAGGTCTTACTAAATCGTGCAGGCTGCCTCCAACTTGCAATCTCCCTTCCTCTTGTATAATTTAACATTTTCATGTTTATTAGTTTATGATAATTTTTCTATCAAAAACAAATATATTACACCTTGGATAAACACTTATTTCTTTAATACAAGAACATTACTACTCTGAACATTAACCTAATGTACATGATGTAATTTCACTCTCAGGATGCTCCTTTCAGGTCAATTTGTTTAAATAAACAAGCAGTAGGTTGCTGTGATTAATTTGACAATCTATCCATTTCTTAGCTCTGTTCTAGACATTTGTCTTGGGAAATTCAAAAAAAGATACTATTTTCAAAAGCTTCACTAAACCAAAATTTCTTTATAAAAATCTGGCAAAAAAAAAAAAACCCTTAGACTTCCAGGAAGATGGGGGAGTGGTGAGCAGCAGAGAAAAAGCCACTCCAAGATTTGGTGTCGGGGCCAGCCTGATAGCTCAGCGGACTAAAGCACCTGCTTAGGCAAAGCATAGCAACTGGGGCTCAATCCCTGGCACGCCATGCCAGCCCCGCCCCTGGGGCATGCTAAGAAGGTGACTGAGACTGTGTGTGGTGGTGATCACCTGTAATCCCAGCACTTGAGAGGCTAAAAACAGGAGAATCACTAGGAGTCAGATCTACATAGTGAGACCCTGTAGACTTCCAAAAACAGGAAGAAAAAAAAAAAAAAAAGATTTGGTGTCCAGACACTGGAATACAGCCATGTGAGGAAGAGAAGAAGGACAGAAGTGGGTCCCTAGGATTCAGGAAGGATTTGAAGAAAGAATTAAAGTCCATGAAGAAAACAAAGATAGAGACTTCACCAAAAAAGGAGAAGATGGCAGGCAGTATGTTTTCCCTGAGTCCAGTTTCACTGCAAAGGAGGAGTGGCTCAAAACTACAGACATACTGTACAGTGACTTCTGGTGAGTTCAGAGACCTGTACAGAGAAACATACCGTGTTTAGATACCAATGGAATACCCATTTCTGACAGGACTAAACAAAAAAAGGGGATACAAAAGAAGGACCATTTTGGATCTGCATTTGCAGAATAGTTAGCATAGACATACAGCTACTTTCATTCAATTCAATGAGAAGAGGGATTGGTACTAACAGTGTTTGGACAGGATATCCTGTTTGCATCTTGTACTATGGATAACTACTAAGCAGATAACAATGTACAATGTATTAATTATTGAAACTGTCCTATTAATCAGTTTTGAAACTGTCTTATTGCTGTTTCTCAATAAAATAAAATAAAATAGGGCTGGTGAGATGGCTCAGTGGTCTAAAGCACCTACTTAGAACAAGCTAAGCTAAGCAAAGCACAGGGACCGCGGTTCAATCCCCCAGCACCACATGCCAGCCAGCCCCGCCCCCTGGTGGGCTGAGCTGGCCACACACACACACAATAAATAAATAAATAAATAAATAAATAAATAAATGAGAAACACACCAGTGTAACAGAACAGTGGATGCAGTGGACAGCAATACTTATTTGGGTTCAAATGTCCTTCAGGAGAGGGTGATTGGATGGTAGCCATCTTAGAGAGGGGACGACTGAGCTCAGAATGCAGAACAGCTGTCAGTTGGGTCAGGAGCTGAGTTCAAGCCAGTACCAGGTGTACACGAGGTGCAGGCTGAAGAAATCTGATTCTTGCTTTACAGCCAGCAGTCTGCCTGATCTGCAGTGGAATTAATGCAGGCTTCCTGGAATTATCCACCCCCACACCATAAATCTATAGCTGGCTTGCTGTGATTAGTCAGCCTGGATCTGGACTCTGCCCATGTTTTCTACCAGTGACAGTGGAGACACGCCTTGAGGTGAACATTTTTTGTTGTTGTTATGGTTGTTTTTTCCCTATTTTCTAGGGTTGTTTTGTTTTTGATGGTTTGTTCTTTTTATATAAGTGTAAACATGGTTGTAGTTTTCTGTTATTGTTGTTCTGTTCTTATTTTCTCCTTCTCTCTTTCCCTCTTCCCTCTTCTTCACCAGTTTCTCAAAGTGTGCATGATCCTCATTCATCCTCCAGCGTTGCTTCTAATCTCTTCCTCTTGTATTTCTCTACTTTCCCTCATAACCCTTTTATTTTTTTTCTTTTCAAAGTTTTATTGATAAACATATAGCAATGAGACAGTTTCAAATCAAATCGAAAGTACAGTTTCAACAAATAATACACTGCATATATTCTTCTTAGTGGTTAATTGCTGTACAAGATGCAGACTTGTGATCCTACTTACAAACACCATTAGAAAAAATCATTCTATTCATTAAGAGAATGCAACTATATATCTATCCCAACCACTTTGAATACACAGATACAAAATGGACATTCATAGTTATACCCCAATTTTTTTTAAGTTCCGTTGTTGAATATTATAGGTGTGTAAACTCAGCAAAATATCCTCATAACCCTTTTAAAAATTTCTCCCCTGACAATAAAATTGCTATATTGAAGGCTTATTTACTGCATAAAACTTTCTGTCTCATTTCCAATTTTGTTGCATGACCAACCACAAATCTAGTTCATATGCTTAAAGGTGGTTAATGAATAGTTACCCCACTTTGTCATTTTCTAGGCAGTTTGATGCTACTGCTATTGCTGATTGTACCACTTTAGCCAAGGAGACATCATTGTTCTAACAAGTTGTTCTTCCTTATACACCATGACTGAGAAGGCCTAAGGGTCATAGAAAAATACTATAGGCCAGTCCCTACACACCAGGGGCTGGGCCAAGGAGGGAGCAGCTTCTTCTCTGGAATACATTGAAGAGGTAGGATCTTGCCACAGACTCAAAATCCAAAGCCCAGCTACACCTGGAAGCCACCTCTGAGAAGTAGTCATTTCCTAAAGTTTCTAAATACTACCAATAAAGCTACTTTCCACAAGCAACTTACAAACATCAATCCAGAAATTAAACTAAAAAAATGAGAAGATACACAAGAGGCAATTCCTGACCTCTAACTTACCAAAGGCAAACCCAGGGGGCGCTGAGGTAGAACAACCTTAAAGCTGCCCACCTAGATGCCCTGAGGCTGTAACAGTGGAGGTAACAAAGCAATTAAATAAGAGTCTAGAAAAAAATCAAAACAGAAATAATTTCTCAGCTAACTACCGAGATGGTGACCATAATGAAAGACCTGTTTAGTGAATCTAGAGCAGATACAGGTTAAAAAACAGAGGAGCTTAAGAAAATGTTTGAAATCATCCTTGACCAACATGGGAAAGAAATGAAATTCACAAACTAGAATCAACATTATCCAGGAGACCCACTGCTAGACAACATGTAGAGACAGAGTCCGGATCTGTGTTGATTTATCCCAGTAAATGACCAGTAGCTTTATGGTGGGGTAGTGGATAATCCCAGCAAGCCTGCATCTTTATTTCTCCTGAAGTTCAGGCAAGATTCTGGCCATAAGGCTGGAACCAGATCCATGCAGTCTGAAGCAGCCAGGGCACCTTCTGCAGCCCTGAACTCAGCCAGGAGCTGTTAGATGGACCCAGCCATTGTTCTAAGTTCCAAGCTTAGCCAGCCCCTCTCCAAGATGGCTTCTAACCAATCACGTCTCCTGTAGGATGACTGAGCCCTGGGCACTCACCCCCATTAGTGCAGTCCTTCACATCCACCGTTCCCTTCCACTGTCGTGTCTTTCTGTGGAGGCCTCTGGTGTCACCAGCAGACACTGTGTGTCCATAGGTTTGAACTACTCCTCCCACTCAGTAAGCACCCACTCAAGGAGAAGGCTCCCCTGGCTACCTTGTTCTTGTTCATTGAAGTTTCTCTCTTTGCTCTCCCTATGGCTTCAATTGTCACTTCAGCTCCTTCCTAGGTTGAGGGGACCCACTTTCTTCCGTTTTGATTTCCTAGAGTTCCTATATTCCAGCGTCCGGACAACAACTCTAAAGGAGGCTCTTTCTGCTACTTACCACTCTACCATCTTCCCAGAAATCTCCATCCATATATATTTTAGGATGGCTTTCTCCAGTTTTGTGAAGAATGTTTTTGGACTTATTATTAGGATTGTATTAGAGCTGATGTCAATTTTGGAATTATGGCCATTTTGACTATCTTGGTTCTGCTTATCCAGGAAAAGGGGGTATCTTTCATTTTCTGATGTTCTCTTCTGTTTCCTTTTTCAGAGTGCTCTAGTTTTTTTTTTTTCTTTTCTTTTCTTTTCTTTTTGAGTGCTATAGTTTTAATTGCAGAGATCTTTCATTTCCTTAGAAAGGTTAATTCTTAAATATTTAACTTTTGGCGTTATTGTGAATGGTATTTTTTCCTAATTTTTCAGTGGGTTCATTAATATATGGGAATGTTATTCATTTCTGTGTGTTGATTTTGTAGCCTGTTATATTACTGAATTTGTCTATTAATTCAGAGTCTTTTAGTGAATTTTTTGTGTTTTTCATGTACAAGATCATGTCATCTGCAAATAAATAATAATTTGACTTCTTTTCCTACACATATCTCTTTTATTTATTTTTCTTCCCTGATTGTGTATGTTAATATTTCAAGTATTATGATGAATAGGAGTTATAGTAGTGGACATCCTTGTTTTGTTCCTGGTTTTCAAGGGAAAGCGTTAAGTTTGCCCCCACTTAATATGGCAAGTATCTATATCATTGGTAGTATTTAGAAACCTTAAGAAATGACTGGGCTGGCGAGATGGCTCAGTGGTCTAAAGCACCTACTTGGAATGAGCTTGGCAAAGCACAGGGACGGCGGTTCAATCCCCCAGCACCACATGCCAGCCAGCCCC
>NW_004524624.1:4720190-4720973 GCF_000260255.1 Octodon degus
GTGCTTTAGACCACTGAGCCATCTCACCAGCCCCCTCAAACTAAATTTCTTAAGGCTTTTGTTTTACTTTCTGATTATTTTGCACCTGAGTACCTGCAGGACGCCTTGTATAGCCCGGAGGTTGCAAGAAGCCCATTTAATTTTCTTTTGAAGTCATCACTGTAATCTAACTTTGTTTACAGGAATTCATAAGGTTTACAGGAATTGGTGAGAGTTACAGGAATTTTATCTTAGCAAACAGCAAGAAACAAGCCACTAGTTACCAAACAACTTAGAACAGTGGTGAGTATACGTTTTTACACAACAGAAAACACAAGATTTACATTTATAGTCTAAAATGTGAGTTGACCCATTACAAAAAGCACCTGGGACGAGTTTATGTTCTCTAAAACCGAAGAATGAATTTTAGGAATAAACGGAAGTTATGAACAGAATATATTTACTGGGGGAAGGAAAGCTCCTGTCTGAGAGAGGGACAGCAGGGGGGGCCAGAACAGTTAGTCCCTGGGAAGCTGTCCCTTCCAGGGAATTTTATAGAGTAAAACCATGTGGTGAGGTGGGTGTAAAACATGGGAACTCACTTAGGTGGGCATGAGGTGGGACAAAACTATGGTCAACTAATGCGATTACAAGCACCATTGCTCAGGTAAAACTGATTAAATCCAGTATCCAATGAGGAAGTGAGTCACATAGCAAGCAGGTATGCATATAGCACAAGGTCTCTTCCTTTTGGTGTTTAAGTTAGTGACCCATTTGGGCTCTTTTTTTTTTTTTTTTTTTTTT
>NW_004524624.1:4721073-4721582 GCF_000260255.1 Octodon degus
AGGGAAGCACTTACTCTACTGAGCCATCTCCCTGGCCCCACATTTGGGCTCTTTCAAGGTGATTGATACCTATTTAGAATATCAGTCCCTAATGCCCATCTCTACAAAACTATGTAGCTGTGTATTTCCTCTTTTGTCTTGAGGTTTGGCCCACGGGGAGTGTCTGTCTCTTCCATGTTGCAAAGTCACCTTGTCTTCCATCTTGTCTCCTTGAGGGCCTGGAGACTGCCTATAGTATTTCTATCTAATTCAGCTGCCTACCACAACAGGAAGGAAAGAGAGAAGGAGGAAATAAAAGGAAGAACAGAACAACAACAAAACTAGAAACCAGGGCCGGGGAGATGGCTCAGTAGAATAAGTGCTTCCCTAGCAAGCGCAAGGGCCTGAGTTCTACCCCCGGTTCCACCAAAAAACAAAAAACAAAAAAAAAAAAACCTGGAAACCATATTCACACTCACGTAAAAACAATAATAAATAATCAAGACAAAACGAAAACATAACCCCCCCCC
>NW_004524624.1:4723086-4723990 GCF_000260255.1 Octodon degus
GCTGGGGGATTGAACCACGGTCCCTGTGCTTTGCCAAGCTTGTTCTAAGTAGGTGCTTTAGACCACTGAGCCATCTCACCAGCCCAGGGATTTTTTGTTATCCATAATGGGTATTGGACTTTTTCAAATGCCTTTCTTGCATCTACTGAGATGATTATATGCTTTTTGTTCTTTCTGTTAATGTGTCATATTACATTTATTGATTTGTGTTTATTGAACCATCCGTGCTTCTGTGGGATGGAGTATTGTTTTCTATCATATGGATTACTGTTTTCTATCCTTTGACTTTCAGCCTATGAGTTTATTTTGAATTAAATGTCTTTTATGTATAGCATATTATTATATCTTGGTTTGGTCCATTTCTTTTGATTGGTGAATTGAGGTCATCCACATTGATGGTTATAACTGATAGTATTAATTTTTCCTGTTATCATATTATTTCTCCTATTGTTGATTCCTTTTATTTCCCTTCTATCAGTTGTTTGCCTTGAATAGTGAATTCATTTTATTGGGATTCTTGGAATTGTCTTTGTTATCTTTTTCCTAATATCCTTTAGAACTTTTTGGAATGCTGGTTTGGTGTTCATGAATTTCTTCATGTGGTATTTATCATGGAAGTATCTTATTCCTTTGTCAATTTCAAAAGATAATTTTTTGTTGAAGACCGTCCTATATAATTTTTTGGGGGAGGGTTCATTTTATAATCAAATTGTGATTAGGGTTTGTCCCAGGCCTAGTGCCTTACTATGCTGATTGGCTATGTATGTGGGAATATAATTTTATGTTCCTCCAGTCACAATTGAGGCCTCAGTAATTCTGTGATGCTCCTGGGCAAGATTGCTTCCGCTGCAGACATCCTGGTTCCTTGAGAACACACTGGCAATAAAAATAGTTTCACCTTGGA
>NW_004524624.1:4724090-4729606 GCF_000260255.1 Octodon degus
ATGTAGCTCAATATGGTCTTGGGTTCAGTACCCAGTACCCCATGGAGGAAGGAAGGAGAAAAGGAAGAAAAGAAGAAAGGGAGAGAGATAGGGAAAGCATACACACTCCCCAATAGACAGTTTAAAATTTTTAAGATGGATTCTTTGTATTGTGAAAATAATATCTTTGGTCAGAATTAGCGACTGTAAATTGTTTTTAAATACCTTTTAAAGGTTGGGGATATAACTCACTGGTAGAGCACTTGTCTAGAATACAGGGAGCCCTGGGCTTAACACTCAACACTTGAAATTTTTTTTTTTTTTTTAATTCTTTTACCAGGTGTGGTAGCACATGCCTGTAATCTCAGTGCTTGGGAGGCTAAGGCAGGAGGATTGCCTCAAGTGCAAAGTCAGCCTGGGCTGCATAATGAGATCAAGGCCAGACTGAGCCACATACTGTAGTAACCCCTGTCTCTCAAAAAAAAAAAAAAAAAGCCACATGCATATATTAAACTGTTGTTATAGTCCCACCAAAATGTCCTGAGAAATCCATAACTGGCCATGACAAAGTTATTTGCTTTCCCCAGTGTCTGATTCCTAATTAGCAAAATACATCTAGTTAATTTACCTGCCATATATAGTGACAGTGATGTAAAGACCTAATTGACATAAAAATCTAAGCAATACCATGGGAAGGATGACATTTACACTGCAGATAGCATAGTCACAGTTGAAGGACTAAAAAAATGTCTACTAAGTGTCCTATAAATGCTGGGTATAATTAAAGGTGACTGTCACTGTTTCTCCCATAACAAGAGAAATTAAATAATATATCATAGCATACATGTTACAAATAAAAAAGCAAATGCAAATAAAGATAGCTGATTAGTAGAATAGAGTTTATAATGGTGAGATTTCTTCATGCAGAATGATGCAGTTTGAGATGAGGTTTTAAGTATTCCAGTTAGTGGAAAGAAATAAAAGAGGCAGAGAGAACACCAATAAAATTATGCATTAAAACAAGAGCACTGATGATAAGTAAAAGATTTAAAAGGCTTCTGGAGCCAGACTCAGGTGATCTGGGGAGTTTGCAGAGGCAGCCAATGTGTCTCGCTTGAAAAAGTGCAGCGCCTCAGCTGTAACCTGCACTCTGTCCAAACTCTGAGCTGTGACCTCTGTGACCTCCATCCCTGATGGTGCCTGCCTCTTCTCTAGGGTCATTGTTTTATGGACCCAGCTCTGTGTCTCCACAGGAATTGCTCTTTTTTTGTCTGTTTGAGTTTTTGTTTTTGAGAAAGGGTCTCGCTATGCAGTCCGAGCAGGCCTTGAACTCACTATGTATCCCAGGCTGACCTCAAACTCACAGCAATCCTCCTGTGTCAGTCTCCAATTTTAGTATATATGCTGCTGTAGTGAGCACGTGCATCAGCCTGCTGAGCGCTGGGATTATAAGCATGTGCCACTACACAACACCAGCTGGGAGCTGATCTTTATACTGAAATAGTTTGAAAGTACCCAAACACTGAAACATGTGAAGTTAATTACTTAGAGGAAAACAAAATTGCAGTATGTTGATTTGACTGATGGTATTACTTCCAAAATATTTATATGTGGGGCCGGGGAGATAGCTCAGTTGAATAATCACTTGCCTGGCAAGCTCAAGGGCCTGAGTTCAATCCCCGGCTCCGCCAAAAAAAAAAAAAAAAAAAAAATTTATATGTGATAACAACTCTTACTCATCTCTGAAATGACTAGAACATAAGCTCCAAGAAATATGTCACTCAGAGTCCAAGCCACTGATAAACTACAGACGTGGATTCTTCTTTCACCTTTGGGAAAAACTCATCCTAGTAAGGGATAATTATATACGAAAAAGATTATGGTAGTGTCACTTCTTTTTGATTTAGAGCCAAGAAGGTTTATATAGGAAAGAAAGTATCATAAGTAAGGGTTTTCCGCAAGAAGGCCTTCTCTTTCCAGTCCCACCACCAGGACTCGAGTTGAGAGAATGAATCAGGGACTTTGTGATGGTTTATACACTGTGTCAACCTGAGAATTGAGTTTAACTAAGTGACTCAGAGGGGGTCAGGGATCTCATTTTGTGAACATCCTGAGCTTGTGGAAGAAGGGGCATGGAGATGGTGTGGGTGGATAGCCAGTGTAGGATGCAAGGAGGAAGAGGGACTTGCTTGCCCCTCCCCCTTTTTGCTCTTGCTGCTTTTGCTGTCTTCCCCTACCTTGAGCTGTTAGCCCTCTGCCATAGCCCTGCTTTGGAGCCAGCTGATTACTGACTGAAACCTCCACAAACAGAGCTAAATAAACCTTTCCTCCCTTAATTTTGGGCATCGGTGTTTTGTCTCAGCAATAAGGGAAAAGTAACCAAGCCAGGCTGCATATTGAGCTATATCTCCAGCCCTTTTTATTTTAAACAGGGTAAGGCTATTTGATACTTTTGATCCTCCTGCCTCTGCCTCCTCATACTGTAGGAGATTATAATCGTGTGCCTCCATGCCTGATTTGAAGAGAAGGCAATACCTCAAAGACAAACAGGAGGAGGAAGAGGACAAGGAAGACTACGAGAGGATCCGTGGGTCTCAGTTGTGATCCTTTCTACACAGGGAGACATGGCAGCAGGGATGAGGAAAAGATAGACAAGAAAACAAGAGCTGGGGCCAGGGAGATGGCTCAGTGGAATAAGTGCTTCCCTGGCAAGTGCAAGGGCCTGAGTTCAATCCCCAGTTCCACAAAAAAAAACAAAAACAAAAACAAGAGCTGGGTTAGGTGGTGTCTTCTTTGCCTGGTTGGTGAGGTGACTCTACAGCGAAGGTTGCCTAGCGACTACTAGCCCACAATGGCCAGGTTGGGTGTTTTTCTAGAGACTGGGGTAGCTTCACAGCAAAGATAATGAGGCCTCATCCTGCCCTCCCACACAGGCTCAATGTCAGCTTCTCCCAGCAAAGACCCACCTTCCAAATTTGAATAACCCCATACACCAGTCGCTGCCCAGGAACTCCCTCTGGGTGAACACTTAGAAAGGGGAGGCTTTCCCAGAATGGAAGCCTGAGTTCACTGAAATGATAGTAAAATACGCAGATATGTCCACTGTGTATGTGGGTCTCTTTCTCCTGGAGCCAGAGATAAAAATGGACCAAGAAAAAAAAAATGGACAAAGAGGAAAAGACTACCTTTACCGCTGAAATGTTATTTCAGAAACATTCAGGTGCCTGTTCTATTATTATTATTATTATTGTTGTTGTTGTTGTTGTTGTTGTTGTTGTTATTATTAATATATTTAGTACAGGGTCTACAAGGTCTCACTACACAGATTGGACTCATAGTGATCCTCCTGATTTTCAGCCTCCCAAGCACTGGGATTACAGGTGGGCACCACCTCACCTAGTATAAATATGGATTTTTAAATGTATTTGGTACAGGGTCTCACTATGCAGTGCAATGCCTGTTCAATGTGAGGCATTTTGCTGCAAGCTGTGGAGAATGTAAAACACAACCGATTCAAGAAGTTCACAGACCTGAAGGAGGCGTACGCAGACCTAAGTTTGTCTGTGGGTAATTTAATACAAGATAAAATGTGGATTTTTGCCCTCTTCTGTGCGCCTAAAACACCCTGTCTGCATCTACTGTATGCGTCCACTACACTGTCACTAACTACCTTATCCACTCTTCACCCTGCCACACTGATGATGACCCAGTTCATCCCTGCCTGTCCCCATGCCCTGTGCTCTGTGGCTGCAGTGGCCTCCCACTCTAGTTGCCCGCAGCAGCTGCCCACCCCTTGCTTTTAACTTCCTTTGTGTGACTTGCTGTGGCAAATAGAATCATGCAGAAATAGTGGATACAGAGGCTTGACAGGGACTTGAACCTTGGAGCTCTCCTGTGGCACCTCTGTCACAATGGTGAGAACGTGGCAGAGCCGTGTCCCCTGAGGGCCGCAGCCTAGGCCAGCCTATGTGAGCAGGTTCAGCCAAGGAAAGTGCACAAACTATAATAGTACAATTTGGTTGTGTGCGTGCGTGTGTGTGTGTGCGTGCATGTGTGTGTTACTGAGAATGAAACCCAGGGCTTTGTGCATGTGAGGCAAGCTCTACCACTTAGCCACATTCCCAGCCCTTAGTAAAGTTTTAATAACAAGTATATCTATGTATTCATGGCCCAGTCAAGAGCTAGAACTTTGACCAAGCCACTCACATCACTCCCAGCCTTTACCTACTTGTCACCTAAAGACTCCTATTACCCTAAAACTAAAAATTAAAAAAAAAAAACAACTCACTTTTTTATTCAGTTTATTACTAAATGGAGATTTTTATCTCAGTGATGATAATATGCTAGCTTTTATCAATCTGCTTTTCTAAGCTCTTGGTTAATTTACTTTTCTTTTTTTTTTTATTTATTATGAGAGAGAGAGAGAGAGAGAGAGAGAGAGAGAGAGAGAGAGAGAGAGAGTGTGTGGTGTGTGTGTGGCCAGCTCAGCCCACCAGGGGGCGGGGCCGGCTGGCATGTGGTGCTGGGGGATTGAACCGCAGTCCCTGATGCCTTGCCAAGCTTGTTCTAAGTAGGTGCTTTAGACCACTGAGCCATCTCTCCAGCCCCTAATTTACTTTTCTGCTAATAAAAATTTTGAGTTAGCACATGGTAAACATCACTACTCTCGCATGTGTTTTCTAACCTGTTTTGACTTTGGGGTAGGACTGGAAATTAAACTCAGAGACTTTGTACTAAGCTACAACCCTAGTCCTTTATTTTTCATTTTGATAAAACACTAAATTTCCCAGGCTGGGCTCAAACATGCATCTTCCTGCTTTGACTTTGGAGAGTGCTGGAATTATAGGTGTGTATCACTGTACTCACCTCTGTTTTGATATATAAAGTCCAGAAAAATTATATACTTTTAGTTGCAGAAAATTATTAAAAAGAAATAAATTAGTATTCCCAAAACTTTTTCTTTGGTAATTATCTACAACAATTAACAAATATTTAAAAATGAAAACCTTGAGAATCATCACAAGTTTCCTTTTTGTGTCCTGAGTGTTGAACCCAGGGTGCCCTGTGCATGCTAAGCTCGTGCTATACCCCTAAGGGGACCCTACCCCCATGAATTCATCTATTTTCTTTTTCAGCAATTGTACTTTTTCAGCAGATTTAACCCAGAGCTTCACACTGAGCTGCAGTGCCAACATGTTTTATTTTAAGGCAGGATCTCACTAAACTGCCAAACTGCCAGGCTGAGCTCAACTTTGTAATTTTCTTGCCTGAGCCTCCCAGAGTGCTGATCTTACAGGCATGCACCACCACATTCAGCTAGAACTTTTGATATAGATTCTAAAATAGTGATGACCAAACAAAAGAAGATATAATGTTTAGCATGTTCTTTTGAGAATAAATAAGAACACAAAATAAAAAATGTAAGTTTTTTAGAACACAAATTGGCAAAATTGGGGGCCAGGGAGATGGCTTAGTGGAATAAGTGCTTCCCTGGCAAGCACAAAGGCCTGAGTTCAATCCCTAATTCCACCAAAAAA
>NW_004524624.1:4736291-4741206 GCF_000260255.1 Octodon degus
AAAAAAAAAAAAAAAAAAAAAAAAAAAAAAAATTCTCATCAGCTTAAGAACACCACAGCCCTCTAAGTCATTTGATAATCCCTTTCATTACTATGTACACTGATAAATGGTGGCTAGCCCAGAATGTCATTGTCTGTGCCCATCCTGAGACATTCACCTTCAAGCCCCTTCATGTTCTTTTAAGTGTGTGTCTTTGTCTTTCTTTATCCCTCAACATACCCATCTCTAGGCAGATAGGGGGACTAATTGGCCCCCAATAAATTATATCAATCTGTGATAGAGGTTGTTTTCTTTTAGGGCTCGAAGTGCTTCACTCCATGCTCTCCTTCACTTACGGGTTTGAGTTGAGAAGTCAGCTGTGATTATGATGGATTTTCCTTGATAGATGAATTGTTTCTTTTCTCTAATACTTTTAGTATTCTATTCTTATGTTGAATTTCTGGACTCTTGAGTATTATATGCCTTAGTGTAGCTTTTTCTGATCATGGCTAACTGGAGTTCTATATGGGTCACTTATCTATGTCAGATTCTTTCTCTATGCTTTTGAAGTTTTCTGCCATTACGTTTTATTTTATTTTATGTTTCTTTTTGGCAGAAGGAGGGATTGAACTCAGGCCCTTGCACTTGCCAGGGAAGTGCTTATTCCTCCGAGCCATCTCCCTGATCCATCTACTTTTTATTTTTGGGACAGGTTCTTGTTATGTAGTGCAGGCTGGCCTTAAACTTGCTTAGATAGCCCAGGCTGGCCTCAAACTCATGCTGGTCCTCCTGGTTCATCCTCCTGAGTGTGGCTACAGCGGAACTCCTAATTTCCCAGCCAGACCTGTTCCCCTTGCCATTTACCACATTTCAGGAAATGGGAACTCCATGCTTCTAGCTGCTCAAGCAAAAATGCTGTGGCATCATCTTCATTGGGCCTTTTCCTGTCATGTAGCATGCATTTCATCAGCAGAATATATCTAGAATCTACCCGCTTCTCTCCGTCTCCACTGCTGCCTCTTTCAACCAGGCCCCCACTCCTTTTTCCTCCCAGCTGGTTTCCTTCCTTCTACTCCTGCCCTGCCCTTCTCATCATGTCAACTAGTGAACCTCCCAAGCACCTCACACCTCTGCTGCAGGTCCCCTAGCAGTTCCTCCCCAGTCAGCATCAGTGCCCTGGTCCTTCAGTGCAGTCAGCCCCATCAGCCCCTGGCCTACCCCCATTCACCAGCTTCACTCTTCCAGTTGTACTGCTATCTCCTCTTGCCTCAGGTTTTGGTAATTACCTTTTCCTTCTCCTTGAACTTGGTGATCCTCCTGTTTCAGCCTCCTGACTGCTGGAATTAGACCCATATACCACTACATTCCTTTTCTGCTATTACTTCTATGAACAGAGTTTGGGGGGGTTGGTATGGTTTTGTTCTTTCTTTCTTTCTTTCTTTCTTTTTTTTTTTTTTGTTTGTTTGTTTGTTTGTCTTTTTGAGACAGGGTCTCATTATGCAGTTCAGGTTGGCCTTCAGCTCACTTAGTAGCTCAGGCTGGTCTTGAGCTCAGAGATCCTCCTGCTTCAGACTCCCCCCAGCTGTTTTATTAAGACAGGGTCTTACTATATAATTCAAGCTGGCCTTAAACTTGCTATGTACCACAGGCTGGCCTCAAACTCATGGTGATCCTCTTGCCTCAGCCTCCCAAGTATTGGGATTACAGGCATGTACCACCATACCTAGCCTGAGAACAGGTTTGTTTGTTTTTTTGTCTTTTGTGCTGGCTTTTGATTTTTTTTATTCCAATTAATATTATGTTATTCTTCTTTGCATAACCTACCAGCTGCTGAATTGATTTTAGATTGTCCCTGTTTTTGAGAAGTCTTTCATTTGGTGATTGCTAACCATAACACTGTCTTCTAAAGAGTATATTCTGTGTTCACAGTGGTTGATTCTGCTGCATATACTTTCAATAGAATTTTTAATCTCCTGGATATCTGTTTTGAGTCTATTTTATGGAATTTAGTCCTCTTCCATGTTGGAGATTTATGGTTTCCATCACTTTCCTAAGCTCCTCTATTTTTAGATCTGTGTCTACTCTAGATCCACCAACCATAAGGTCTTTCATCATGGTCATCATCTCTTTAATTATCTAAGCAATTTTATCTGTTTTGTTTTTGTTTAGAGACTTATCCATTTGCTTTGTTACTTTTGTTGCTACTATTTCAAAATGTTCAGTTCAGTGGCTTTAGATTTCTCCCTCTTCAATGTCGCTGGATTTGCCCTGGGCAAGCTGGAGGCTTGGCGTTGCATCTTATTTCATGTTTTTTTCCTTCCCCCCTCCCCCCCCCAGAACTGGGTATTGAACTCAGGCCCTTGTGCTTGCCAGGAAAGCACTTATTCTACTGAGCCATCTCCTTGGCCCCTCCTTTTCTTTTCTTTTTTCCTTTTTTTTCTTCTCTTTTCTTTCCTTTGTTCCTTCTTTCCTTCTGTCCTTCCTTCCTTCCTTTCTTTCTCTCTCTTTCTTTTGTTTATATGCTTTCTGCACTCAGGTTTGTAGGTTACTTACAGTAGGTGACTTTATTACTAGTTTCAGGACCTCCCCAGGAAATGACTAGTTTTCAGAAGTGCCTCTTCTACTTATTAGGGATGAGACTGGAGCTATGCTTGCTTAGCACCCAGTTCTTGGGTGCCAGACTGCAGTATGTTTTATGCACCCCCCCAAGACAATTTAGATGTTGGAATACGAGGAAAATCAGTTGACCACAGCTCTACCATCTTGAGTAAAGTAGTACAACCAGCATTAGCAATAGCATCAAACACAGCCTGGAAAATGACAAAACTGTGGTAACTGTTAGTTTGTACTTTAACCATAGGTACAAGATTATATAATTATATAACAAAGTTAAAAATTTGTATACAGTAAATATCCACTCAATAGAGTAATTTTTCCCTAAGGGAAAAAAATTTAAAAGGGAGAAGTAAAAAAATAGAAAAATAAAAGAAGAAAAATAGATGAGAAGCAAGGCTAAAAGGACAGAGGATTATTACCCAAGCTTTATTTATTTATTTATTTTGCGGAACCTAGGATTGAACTCAGGCCCTTGAGCTTGCCAGGGAAGCGCTTATTCCACTGAGCCATCTCCCCGGCTTTTACCCAAGCTTTAGGAAACTGGTGAGGAAAACAAGAGAATAAAAAAAGAATAACAGGGCCAGGGAGCTCGCTCAGTAGAATAAGCGCTTGCCTGGCAAGCACAAGGACATGAGTTCAATCCCAAGTTCCACCAAAAAAAAGAAAGAAAGAAAAGAAAAACAGGGACAAAATACAAAAAACAAAAAACCCCAAAACTGTGAACAATGTTCACCCTCACAAAATACAAAAACAATCATAAAGAAAGAAAAAAACACTAACAAAATATTTTTAAAAACATAACCAAAAAGCAAAGGAAGAACAAACAAAAAGGAAGCCAATCCTCCATAATTTCAAGCACTTAGTTATCTTCTGAGGTCTACCGTTTCATGGTAGTGTCCAATTCAGAGCACGACTGTGCTCTTGCTGGTAGACAAAGAAGGCGGTCAGGGCCCAGATTTGTGCTAGATGTGCATCCAGCAAGCATGAAGTAGGATCAGCGCACAGTGCTGGGTATGGATCATCCAAATCTGAGAAAGTTCAGGCTAAACCTGACATCTTGTTGTGAGGTTGGGGCCTGAGTCATCTAGTGTATAGCACTCTGGCTATCTCTCGCTGGCCTAACCATGGCTTTCTGACCCATGGATGTCTGTTGTGATTGTCCCCCACTCAGTTACTGTGGTAGTTCAACACTGGGATCCCTAAAATGAAAAAACTCCATTGCTGCTCTGAGTCCCTGGCTCAGCCCCCAAGTGGCATCAAACCTAGCACACTCTCCAGGGGACAGTTGCTTGTACTGAGGTCACTCACCAGCCGTTGTAGCACACAGAATCCACTGTTCCATTCCACTGGTACCTTTGTCCCTGGATTCTTCTGGATTCACCTGCTTCTTTTGTAGTTTTGATCTTCCTTTCTCATGCTGCAAGCCTGGAGCCAGGAAGAAAGTGAGGGGAGCCTTTTTGTTTTCATGTGGTCTATCACTTCAATTTTTCTGTAGACTCTAATCTTCCCCTCAGGTCCTTTCTGGGTCCTAGTGATACAGGGAGAAAAATTGGTCTTGGGTGGGTGACCTCCAAACCATACAGGGAACCTCCAAATGACATAGAGAAAAACAATCTCCAGACCTGACCTGCATGAGTTTGTGTTCTCTAAAACCAAAGAATGAATTTTAGGAACAAATGGAAGTTATGAGCAGAATATATTTATTGAGAGAAAAAAAGCTCCTGTCCAAGAGAGGGACAGGAGGAGGGCCCAAGCCGGTAGTTCCCTGGGAAGCTGTCTCTTCCAGGGATTTTTATAGTGTAAAACCATGTGGGGCTAAGGTGGAGAGAATGGGAACTCGTTTAGGTGGGCAGGAGGTGGGACAAAACTATGGTCAACCAATGGGATTACATATGGAACAGGGTCTTTTCCTGTTGGGGGTTGGAATGAGGGATAGGATCTCTTTCTGTGGGTGGTTGGGCCAGTGACTCACTTGGGTCTTTTCAGGTGATTGATACCTATTTAGAATATCAATCCCAGGTGCTACTCGTTTAGCATTTGTTTGGCCTTTAGGTCTTTAGGTCTGGTTCACAGCAGGAGCATCCGCCCCTCCCACAGTTGTAAGGTGTCTCATCTTCTGTGCTGTCTCCTTGGAGGGCCTTCCCTGTCTGACTACCTATAATATTTTTATCTAACTCGGCTGCCTGCAATACTAGGGGTCCAACTCTGTCATTCCTTTCTTTTCCAAATTGTTGTTTTCTAGTGTCTGTATTCTGAATGTGAGGAGGCTGATTTGTTGCTGCTTACTGATTCACCATCTTTCTATAAGTTTTACCTTTGG
>NW_004524624.1:4741306-4745191 GCF_000260255.1 Octodon degus
AAAAAAAAATTGGCAAAATCTTCCTCCAAAGCAGTATAGCAATAACAAGCCTATTCTAAGCAGCTAATCTCTATATTTAATACTTTGATTTCTAGGAATCCATCTTTTTTTTTTTTTAAGAAACCAACCTAAAAAAAAAAGTTTTGGGGGTTTTTTTTTTTTTGTATAAGAGAATACACTTTAAGATAGATGTGTTGGTACACACCTGCAACCCTGGCACTCTGGGAGGCTGCAGCCCAAGGGTTGCAAGTTCAAGCTCATCCTGGGCTACATAGTGAGTTCAAGGCCATTCTAAACTATACGGTGAGACCCCGTCTTGCGAAACAAAGCCTGGCATGGTAGTGCATGCCTATAATCCCAGCACTTGGGAGGCTGAGACAAGATTGCCAGAAGTTTGAGGCTAGCCTGAGTTACATAATGAGTCTGAAACCAGCCTGAACTATATAGCGAGACCTTATCTCAAAAACAAAAACAAAACCCCACACAAATAAAAATAAAGTTGTGTAACTTACCACATGTGTTAGTCACATCTCCACACTGTGAGCAAATACTTAAGCAAGGGAATGCAGGGGTGGAAAGGGTTACTTTGGTTCATAGTTTCAGAGGTTTCAGTCTGTGTTTGGCTGGTTCCAAGGCAGAAGCATCATGGTTA
The DNA here is from genome assembly GCF_000260255.1 of Octodon degus. Classification (NCBI taxonomy): domain Eukaryota; kingdom Metazoa; phylum Chordata; class Mammalia; order Rodentia; family Octodontidae; genus Octodon; species Octodon degus. The sequence goes on from NW_004524624.1 coordinate 4,741,959, forward strand.
GGTTCATGACAGAGGGAAGCTGCTGAACTCAGGATAACTGTGAAGCAGAGAGACAGAGAAGGAGACAGAAAGCAAGAGCCCAGCGACCTGATTGAGGCCCCCAGGTCGTACCCCTGTGACGCCCCCCAGACACACCAAAAGTAGACTTCATTAACCTCCTCAACATCTCTTAAGTCAATCAAGTTGACAGACATGATTAACCATCCCAAATTTACCCCTTGGAGACCTGACAATCTCCAAATAGAGACAGGAATAAGGTAATAAATTTGCCTAACATATATAACTGTCTTGTGTACAATAAAAAATTGCACTGATTCCTTCCCCAAGGTCTCAATAGTTCTGGCATTGCTCAAAAGTCCAGGTTTATCATGTGGACAAAAGGCCAAGTACACCTCCAAGACTCAAGGCAAATTCTTTTTTTTTTTTAAAGGGACAGTTTTATTTTTATTTTTTATTATTTTATTTTTTGGTGGAACCAGGGATTGAACTCAGGCCCTTGCGTTTTCCAGGGAAGCGCTTATTCCACTGAGCCATCTCCCCAGCCCTCAAGGCAAATTCTTAACTACCAATTCCTATAAAACTCAGGAAGCAAGTTACATGTTCCCCAAATACAATGAAACAGGGCAAACATTCTGACTCCCACAAGGAAGAATAAGAAAAATTTAAAGAAGTAGGACTAAAGTAGGTCCGGAACACAACAGGGCAAAATGAAATGCTAAGGTCTATGTCCAACATCTGGGACACATGGTGGCAAGATGTAAACTCTAGAGGGTTTGCACAGCCCCCCTACATGGCCTTGCTGGTTGAAGTCCACGTGGCTCTCCTTGGGCTGGCTCCGTTCACCGCCTCTGGCTTTTCAGCAGAGTCCAGGTTCCTGCCATCTCTAAGTTCCTGCTGTCTCAACTGTATCTTTAGCCTCATTTGTACAGCTGCATGTGTTGACCTTTCACAAGCTGCTGGCAGGGACTTTTATCCTGGCACACATTCCCTGGGAAATATTAGTTGAAATCTGGGTCAACGTCTTTATGACCCTGTAGCTCTTGCATTCTGCAAGAATCTGCAGTAGTCAGCATCACATGGACAAGGCCAAGGGCTGCCACCAGCATAAGCAGCAGTCTGGCTGCTTTGGATCATGGCTCAAGCCTCTGAAGGGCTGCATGGCTGACCTTAAGAAAACAGTTTAAATAGCACCTAAATGAGCAGGGTGTCCTTGAGCTTTTTTTTTTTTTTTTTTTTCTCAAGCAAAGTCTTTCTGAGAGGAAGAAATACAAATAGCCAAGAAATGTATGAAAAAAGTCAATCATCTCTGCCCATTATAGAAATGAAAATTAAAACAGTGCTAAGATTCCAACTCATACCAGAAAGAATGGCAGACAGCAAGAAGTCAAAAAAAGGGGCCGGGGAGATGGCTCAGTGGAATAAGCGTTTCCCTGGCAAGCGCAAGGGCCTGAGTTCAATCCCCCAGTTCCGCCAAAAAAAAAAAAAAAAAAAAAAAAGAGATAAAGGCCAGCAAGTCTTAGAGGCTTTGGTGAAAAAGGAACCTTCCTACCTTAGTTGTTGGGAATATAAACTACTACAGCCATTATGCAAATCAGTGGGGAGATTTCTCAAAGAAAATTAGAAATTCCATGTGACCGAGCTATCCCCCTTCTAGGTATATTCCCCAAAGAGCTAGACACCATACTGAAGCAATAGTACTAGTTTAGTTATTTTTGTTTTTGTTTTTTGGCGGAACCAGTTTAGTTATTAAACTGTGAGTACACAGTCAAAGCAGCCTAAAGAGAGGATTAGATAGTTTAGCTTAGAAACGTAAAACAAAACACAAGGATTCCAGCACTGGGGAAGCTGAGACAGGAGGATTACTGTGAGTCCAAGCTGTGTAGTGAGATTCTGTACCAAATAAATAAATAAACAAATAAATCTTAAAAAGTATAAGAAAACCCCACAAGGACCAAAGGCAAAAGCTAGGTTAAAAACAGTTTTTTAGAAGAAGAAAGTTTCTTGTGAGTATGCTAAGTTAGCTGACAGTTCCTCCCTAACTCTGGAATAGATTTGAAGAAAAAAAAATTTTTGATACAGGGTCTCACTATGTAGTATAGGCTGGCCTTGAACTCATGGCAATCCTGCCTCAGCCTCCTGAGTGCTGAGATTATAGGTGTGCACCACCATGCCCAGATTGATTTCTTGATGATAGCTATTCCTTCTGAGGACAGAACCTCAGTACTGTCTTAATTTGGATTTCTTGAATGATCAGTAATGTTGAGAATTTTTCCATATATTTATTGGCTGTTTGTATTTCTTTATCTTAGAAATGTCTGTTTCAGAGGTCCTTTATCATTGGGTCTTTATATTTAAGGGGTCTGGGTTTTTTGTTTGTTTGTTTGTTTTTTGTTTTTGTTTTTAGATGTTTGTCTGAGGAGTGACTGCTAACTTTTTCTCACACTGTGGGTTGTCTCTTCACTATGATGGTTTTCTTTGCTGTGCAGAAAGTTTTTAATTTGACATAATCCTGGTTTTGATTCCTTGTTGCTTTTGCTATTCCAGGTTTCTTCAGGTTTCATGTTTTAGGACTGTTTTCTCTAATTCTGTAAGATGTTGGTATTTGGATTGGGATTCATTAAATCTGCATAACATTTTGGAGTTATGGACATTTTCACTATATTGGTTCTTCCTATTCAAGAATAAGGAGAGAGACCCACTTTCTGAGCCCCCCCATCTCTTATTCATTGTATCCCTCTTAGACAGAATCTTTCTCTCAATAAATTCTTTCTACTTAAAAAAAGAGAGAAGGGCTAGGGCGATAGCTCAGCAGTCTAAGTGTCTGCCTAGCAAATGCAAGGACCCAAGTTCAATCCTCAATACCACATGCTGCCCTGGCCCCAGGAACCCCCAGGCCCACCATGCTAACCCTGAAACTAGGCACGGTGGCACACACCTGTAATCTCGGCAGTGGAGAGGCTGAGACAAGAGGAACACTATGAGTCCAAGCTGCATAGCGAGACCTTGTGCCAAATGAGTAAGTGAATAAATAAATAAATAGAGATATCTCTCCATTTTCTTTTTTTTTTAAATTTTTTTTTTTTTAACATTTATTTATTGTGTGTGTGTGTGTGTGTGTGTGGCCAGCTCAGCCCACCAGGGGGCGCGGCTGGCCGGCATGTGGTGCTGGAGGATTGAACCGCGGTCCCTGTGCTTTGCCAAGCTTGTTCCAAGTAGGTGCTTTAGACCACTGA
>NW_004524624.1:4753325-4758806 GCF_000260255.1 Octodon degus
TTTGTTTTTGTTTTGTGGTACCAGGGATTGAACTCAGAACCAGAACCTTGTGCTTGCCAGGCAAGCACTTATTCTACTGAGCTACCTCCCCAGCCCTACCTTTTGAAATTTTTGTAAAAATCCCTTTTTCACACTCTGCTTGTTCATATAAGAGCAAGACAAAGAACAGAATTTGAATTTAAATTTGGAATCCCCTCCTGGATATTCAAAATGTATAAACTATCCTCTTCTCTTGTTCTCTCTCTCTCTCTCTCTCTCTCTCTCTCTCTCTCTCTCTCTCTTTCTCTGTTCCAGGAATTGAACTCAGGACCTTATACTTACCAGGAAGGTGCTGAACTCTTCTTTTTATTGGCAATAAAATACTCTCCAAACTTCCTCCTTCTGAATCACAATTATCTTCAAGTTTACCAATTCTACCCCTGTAAACCTGCCTTTGAATCCCTGTAGTGCATTTTTCATTTCAGTTATTCCTCTTTTCAGCTACCAGAGCTCCCTTTGGATTTCCTTTTTCATGTTTCTATTTCTTTCACACATCATTTTCTTGACTTTCTGTGCACTTTCCATTTTAGCTTTTTTTTTTTTTTTTTTTTTTTTCGAATGGCTTCAGGGCACTTTTTCCCAGTGGGAGAGGTTCGAACTCCAGCAACCTGAGGCTTTTTTTTTTTTTTTTTGGAACCAGGGATCAAACTCAGGCCCTTGCACTTGCCAGGGAAGCATTTATTCCACTGAGCCATCTCCCCAGCCCCAATTTTAGCATTTTAAAGGCAAGTATTTACAGTCTTTGTGTGCTAGGCCTGTCATTAGGTCTTTACTCAGGGATGATTTCTGTTGGTTTTCTTTTCTTTTTTTTTTTCTCCTCAAGGTATTGGGGATTGAATTCAGAATCTTGCTCTTGCCAGGCAAGTGCTTATTCTAATGAGCTATCTCCCTGGTCCTCTTTTCTCTTTGCAAAAATAAAACTAGGTTTATTTATGTCAGGATCATTTAAAACAATCTAGTCATTTGAATTTACTTTTAAATGAATCTGATATTTCTGAAATCCACACTGAAGAAAGACGCCATCACAGTCACCCATCACAATGTACAAAGTTCAATTTTCAAAATACTAAATCACTTTAGCACAAGAACAAAGTTCAGTCTTCCCCTGCAAGAAGCCAAAATGTTATATAGTACAGATCTTTAAAAACCAACTTAGTTTCTCTCAGAAGCACAATATATCTAATATTTTAAGATAAACACAAGGTCATTCTCCTAAGCTTGTCTCTGGCATTCACAGTTACTATAACATACATCAGTACATAAAAAAAAATCAGAATCTACTTTAGGAATGTATTTTTGTAAGAAAAACCAGGGTTCAGATACATATGAACACTTGAGCTTCAGCTAATCCCAGGTTATCAACGGATCAGACCATATTCAACCAAGGTGAAGGCCTCACTATAACTAATGACATTATCTCTGAATCTCTGTCCTTTATTTCTGTGTTCAGCTATAAAAGCACACTGCCTTCACCGCACAGTAGAGCTCTCTAAACTCCTATTTTGGATGCCTCCTGGTTCATGAATTATCCTTTGCTCGAACTGTTAGACCTATCTATAGTTCTTTTAACACATAAGATCACTGTAGGTACCAGAAAAGCAAAATACCTGGAATGACACTCTTTTTCACAGAATTAACAGGTACCTATCCACAATCTTTTTTTAGATCATTTATTCAGTGTTCTTGTTTTCAGTTTTGGATGATACACAACTTCAATGTTGCCTTTCCACCTTCTGAATTTGGAAGCTTAATGTTATCCACAGTGACTTCACAGATAAGGCTGTCATCATTTGACTCAGACTCTGAAATGTGCTTCAAAATGTCATGGGAACTCTCTTCTATACTATCCTCTTTTGAATCTACTTAGTCCATCTTAAGTAAGGATGTGTCCATTTGTGTAATTTTGCCAAGGTTCTGTCAATGTTTTCAATATTGAAACAACCAAGAGCTGGGGCGATAGCTCAGAGGCATAAGCACCTACCTGGAAAGCACAAGGTCCTGAGTTTGATCCCCAGACCCACATGCCCTGTCAGCCCTGGAACAGGGCATGGTGACAAACTCCTGTAATCCCAGCATTCAGGTGGTTGACACAGGAGGATCACTAAGAGTTTAAGATCAGCATGAAGGCTACAAAAGTAAGCACAAGGCCAGCCTGAACTGCTTAGCAAGACCCTGTCTCAAAAACAAACAGATAAAGTAGCTTCCATTTCTTAGTTTTTCATTTGTTTGAGTCATCCATTGGAGAAAATGCTAAACTTGCTCTAGGAATGGACTCTTCTCATCTGAACTGTTTGAGGAGTAGAGTTGTTTCTAGAATTAGGCTTGGCGTTGATGAGGAACTTGTTGCATATAATTTGGTTGTCAGCCACAGTTGGCAGCTCCTTGGACACTGAGACACCTGAGCACTTGCAGGAGCACTCAGAAGAACTCAGACCGATGCCAGACTCCCGGTGGACTTCTGTGCCTCCCAGCCAGCACACAAGAAAGGGCCTCTGTTAGTTTTCTAATATCTCTTTAGTGGAACGTACTTTTTTATTCTGTGTATATCTTATGTTTTTATGTTGTTGGTAACTTGACATTTTTTTAGTTTATAGAAAAAAGGTAAAACAAAATTTCATGACAAGGGATTAGAGAGATAGCTCAAAGGCATAAGCACCTATTTGGCAAGCACAATGATCCAAGTTCAGTCCCTGGCCCCACATGCCCTGTGTTCTCGACCCCGGATCCTCAGGTGTGCTGTCTAGGCCCTGGATGCAGGCACCTATCTTGCAGCCCCACTCCGGGTGTGGTGGTGCAGTCCTATAATCCCAGCACTCAGGAGGTTGACTCAGGAGGATCTCTGTGAGTTCAAAACCAGCCTGGGAGCTATAAAAAGTGAGCATGAGGCCAGCCTGAACTTCATAGTGAGACCCTGTCTTTATTTTTATTTATTTATTTATTTTATATTTTTAGGAAAGGGTCTACAGCGTGTTCAGGGTCTCACTACTAGATCGGACTCATAGTGATTCTCTGTCCGTTTACAGCCTCCCAAAAACTGGGATTACAGGCTCGCGCCACCATGCCCAGTCTCATTTGCTGTCTCAGTGCACCCCAGGGGCAGGGTTGACACAGCAGGCCTGGAATTGAACCCCCAGCCCCTGGGCCTGCTTGCAGGCACTTTAATCCGCTGAGCTATTTGGCCAGCCCTGAGTCCCTGTCCTTAAAAAAAAATCATAAGATGATAGGAAAATAAAAATAGTTAATACATCACATATTGTTATCTCTAAAGTAATTACTGAGAGTACAAGATATAAACCAAAAAAATTCTTCAATTGATATTAACAGAAACTTTCTTTTTTTTATGAACTAAGAGACACTAATAGTACAACTAACTTGCCTTCCCCCTTTTCTTCCTTTCCTGTTCCCTCATTCTAGTTCTTTTTTTCCCTTTTAGCAATTTATTCTAATAATGTGGCCACTCTGGTAAACAGATTCTTCCTTGGGGTTTGCTGTTTTGTTTTTGTTTTCATTGTTTTAAAACATTTTTAAGAGAGAGAGTTGATTAGCCTAACTCTGAATTCCTTGACTCATGTGATCCTCCTGCTTTAGTTTTTATTACTATAGTCTGTCTCTGTGTCAACAAATCAACCAGATTTATAACCTTAAGGCTGTCCAGCTCTTTCCTGAGCCTGTGCCTCCCCCAGGCATGCATAATGATCCAATTTCTCCCATTCATGCAATTGCTTTTAAACGTTCTAATTTTCAAGATCTGGCTCCCAAAGGGGAGAAAAGGAATGTGAAGGGGCAATAAAAGGCCCAGACCTATTAAGTCCCCTGAAAGTCACTTCAGCCAGAGGAGTAGAGGGCTTGTAATCAAGGGGAAAGAAGTAAGAACAGCAATGAGTACCACCTCTTTGTCTGCACCTCTGATCAGAAACGGCAATCTGGTGATCAGAGCGCAGATTACCCAATCTCGGAGGGCAGGGTTCCGTTTGCTAAAGGTCACCTCTGCTCGCACAAGCTATTTGCAAGCTGCTCCAAGAACACAGGAACGGGGCTGGGAGGCCATGAGTAGATAGCCCACAGTGTGGGGCGGTGCTGATCCTCCCATACAGCAACTACTGAAGAGCTGTAACCATGGCTCTGCCCTATTCCATGGTGGTGGGCCTCAACAAGGGGCACAAGGTGACGTGGAATGTGAGCAAACCGAGGCTGGGGCGCCTCCATGAATGCCTCACCAAACACACTAAGTTCATGAGGGACATGGTCGGGGAGGTGTGCGGCTTCGCCCTGTAAGAGCAGAGTGGAGCGCCATGGAGTTGCTCAAGGTCTCCAAGGACAAATGAGCCCTCAACGTCATCAAGAAAAGGGTGGAAGCCCAGCCAAATACTTCAGCAGACTAAAGTGCCTGCTTAGGCCGAGCACAGGGGCCGGGGTTCATCCCTGGCATGCTGTGCGGGCCCTGCCCCCAGGGTGCGCAGAGACCCGATGGAGACTGGGCATGGTGGAGCGCGCCTGTAATCCCAGCGCTTGGGAGGCTAAAAACAGGAGGATCACTGAGTCGGATTTACATAATGAGACCCTGTAGACCTGTAGAGCCTATAGACCCTGCACTAAGTACATTTAAAAAAGGAAAAAAGGCAAGCAAGCAAGCATCCTCGCCAAGAGGAAACATGAGGAGCTGAGTGTTGCGCTGGCCACCACGAGGAAGGCAGCTGCCAAGAAGGGCTGAGCCCCTCTGTAATAAACCTTTCCAGGAAAAAAAAAAAAAAAAAAAGGTATAGGGCTGGAGATGTACGCTCGGGGCGCAGCGCCTGCCTGGTAAATGAGAGATTGTGAGTTCAATTCCTTGTACAAACGAAACAAAACAAAAGAAAAAACTCCGCAGAAATGACTCCCTGCAACAGACCTGAGGAACGGAGGTGGCAACCCCTTCTGGACTAAAAACTGAGATTTGTCAAAATTAGTCACAATTTGCAAAGCCTTCCCCTGGACGTTGGAAACTCAGTTGACTCTAGTAGAGCTCCGAAAGAGTTACGCTGAATTCTGCCCGCGCGGTTGTCTAGGTGGGCAAGCAGCTTCCTTTCCTGCTCCACTGTCTCTCCTCTCTCCAGCGTTCCGATGCAGAGCTGGGGACAGAATCCAGAATCTCACTCATGCAAGGAAGCGCTCCACCCTGAAGCGACATCCTCAACTCCCAACCTTTTCATTTTTAATTTTTTAGCCAGTAAAATTTTTTAAAAGAAAAAGAAACCACTGGGTTGAGTTAGTCATCAGATGGAGTAGGGGCCAGCAGTATTTTCTAGGTTTTTGTTTGTCCTGATTGATGAATTAGCCAGGATAATTGGTGGATGTGAAAGATTATCATTTATTTTAGGGCAGAAATAAGGAAAAGAAAAGGGAGAAGAAGCACAAAAGAAGTGTTTAGGAAGAAAGCTGTGCAGAGAGAGAGAGAGAGAGAGA
>NW_004524624.1:4759722-4765700 GCF_000260255.1 Octodon degus
GCCCCCAAGCTTATCCTTCTTTATGGCAGAGTAGTACTCCATTGCAGAAAAAGCTACATTCTCTTTATTCATTCATTGGTTGATGGGAACTTGGGCTGTTTTAAGATTTAACTATTATAAATTGTGTTGCTATAAACATGGGTGTGCATATATTGTTATAACCTGTGCAATTGATTCCAATTTTGTAACTCTTTATGTTTCCACAGTAACTTTATTAACAAGGACTATTTGGTATAAACTGACAACTTAAAACTCCATCTTGTAACAAGCTTTGTAACTTCCGTTTTGTAAAACCTTGATTTGTTTTGTAAAACCTCCCCACCCATGCATTCCCTGAAGAATGTGACTGCTTAAAGAAAGTGTTTCTCAGCATTCTGAGAGAAGATGAGAAATGTTCCTCAATATTCTGCAAAATGAGTTAAACTGTCCTTCCTATGGGAACAAACAGATAACTTGAAAATGGGTGAAACTGTCATCTGATGTCCTTCTGACTACCAGAACATAAACAATGCCTAAGCCAAATAAGGACATATTCCTGTAGGGTTTGCAAAATGAGACCTCATCTATGGGAAAAAAGAGTTAACCCTCCGTCATGACTAACTCAAAATAAGCTTTGTAAAATCCTCCCTCCTCCCCCTACTCTTGTGGTTTTTCTCTTTAAAAACCGTGCCTCACCTAGGCTAAGGGCGCACATACTTGGAGTGGAGAGTACCAGCCGCCGCTGAGCTCAGCTAAATAAAGTGCTTTTAAGTTGAGTCCGGTTTTTTATTTTTGGGTTATAACATATGTCACTGTAGTATGATACTTTTAATTCTTTTAGGAAGATGCCGAGAAGGGGAATAGGTGGGTCAAATGGAACTTCTAGTTTTAGTCTTTTTGAGAATCTCCATCATGATTTCCACAGTGGTTGCCAGAGTCTACACTCCCACCAACATCGGAGAAAGGTTCCTTTTTCCCTACAGCCTGCCAACATTTTTTAGTGGTTGATCTCTTGGTAATAGCCAATCTTTGCGGCATGAGATAGAATCTCAGCATTGTTTTAATTTGCATCTTTTAACTAATGGTATTGAACACTTTTTCACATATTTATTTGCTGTTATCACTTCTTCATCTGAGACGTATCTATTCATTTTAGATAACCATTTTTGGACTGGGTCTTTAAATTTGTGGTTTTGTTTTTGTTTTTAGTTCTTCATATATCCTAGATATTTATCATTTGTCTGAGGCACAGCTGGCAAAAATTTTCCCATACTGTAGGTTGTCCCTTCATTCCACTGTTTTTTTTTTTTTTAATGCAACAGCTTTTTAATAAGAAGAGATCACAGCTGTTGATTCACTGCGATAGTTCCTGTGTGACTGAGGTTTTGTTCATAGTTTTTTTTTCTTTTCTTTAAATTTATTTTAATCTTAGTTGAAACTAACTTAAAACTCTCAGACATGAGAGAACAACCAGCTCTAGTTCCCCTCCTTCCTCCTCTATTTTTTAAAAAATGTCTACAGGGTCTTACTACACAAATTGGACTCATAACGATCCTCCTATTTTCAATCTCTCAAACACTGGGAATACAGGTGCACACCACCACACCCAGTCTCTGTTCAAAGTTTTTGCCTACACCAATGTTTCAAGAGTTCTACCCAGTCTATCTTCTATCAGATTGAATGTTTCTGTGGCTATCTTTCTTCCAGTCAATGTATGTGGCTCTTTTGTTAAAGATGAGGTGGCTGAGTATGTCCTGGAGTTGTTTCTGCCTCTTCTAATCTGTTCCATAGATCCTCAGTATGGTGTTGTTTTGTTGTCATTGATGTTTTGACAGGACCATGTTATTTTAATCATAGTAGCTTTGTAATTCATTTTCTCTCTTTTGTGGTACTGGGGATTGAACTCAGGACCTTGCACTTGTGAGGCACACGCTTATTCTACTGAGCTATCTCCGTGGCCCTTGTAGTCCATTTTCAAGTCAGGAATTATGATGTCCCTGCCTTGCCTTTGTTGCCCAGAATTGCTTATGCTATTGTAGGTCTCTTCTGATTCCGAATCAATTTTAGGATTATTTTCTATAATTCTGTGTGATCTGCTATCAAAATTTTTATCAGGATCGCATTAAACCTGTATAACAATTTTGGAAACATGGCCATTTTCACTATGTTGTTTCTTCTTACCTAAGAACAAGTAATATCTTTCCATTTCCCAATGTCCTTCTTCAGTACTATAGTTCTCAATATAAACATCTTTTACTTTCATTTGATTGATTCCTAGATATTTCATTTTTTAAAATTATCTTTTACCTCTTGTTTAAGGTGTTTCCCTAATTTCTGACTCAGTGAGTTTGTTATTCATGAATAAGAATGCTATTAATTTTTGAGTATTGACTTTGTATCCAGCTATGCTACTGAATTTGCTTATAAAGACAAAAAGTCTTTTATTGGAGTTTTTGGAGTCTTGTATTTAACTTCTCTTATCTTTATTCCTTTTATTTCTTTCTCTTGTCTAATTGCTCTTGCTAATGTTTCCAGAATATATTGAATAAGAGTGGTGACAGTGGACATCCTTGTCTTATTCCTGATTTTAGAATGAAAACTTTCAGTTTTTGTTTGTTTGTTTATTTATTTATTGGTACTAAGAATTGAATTTAGGACCTTGCACTTGCCACATAGGCTCTTGTGCCACTGAGCTATCCACAAGCCCTGTATATTTAGTATGATGTTGGCTGTTGATTTGTCATAGATGGCTTTAATCGGATTGAAATAAAGACCATCTATTCCAATTTTCTATAGGGCTTTTTTCTTTATCATTCATGGGTGTTGGACGTTGTCAAATGCTTTCTATGCATCTATTGAGATTATCATATGATTTTTGTCCTTGGCTCTGTTAATATGGTATATTACTCTTACTGATTTATGTGTGTTGAACCATTCCTACATCCCTGGGGTGAATCCAGTTCGATCACCATGTATAATCTTCTTGATGATTTGCTGCATTCTGTTTGCCAGTATCTTATTGGGAATTTTTGCATCTATGTCATTAGGGAGATTGCCTATAGTTCTCTTTTTTGGTTGAATTCTTCTCTGGTATTAGTATCAGAGTAATGCTTATGTCCAAGAATGAATTTGGGAATGTTACTTTCCTTTCCATTTCATTAAAGAGTTTGAGAAGTAGCAGCACTAAGTCTTCTCTAAATTTCTTATAGAAGTCAACAGTGAATCTGTCAAGACCTGGGATTTTCTTTTCTTTTTTCTTTTTTTAAATTTTATTTATTTGTTTATTTATTTATTTTTTGTGTGTGTGGCCAGCTCAGCCCACCAGGGGGCGGGGCTGGCTGGCATGTGGTGCTGGGGGATTGAACTGTGGTCCCTGTGCTTTGCTTAGCTTAGCTTGTTCTAAGTAGGTGCTTTAGACCACTGAGCCATCTCCCCAGCCCCAAGACCTGGGATTTTCTTTGTTGAAAGGCTTTTATTATATCTTTAATTTCATTGCCTGACATTGGCTTATTTCAAATCTTTATATCTTCTTCTTTCAGCTTTGATAATTCATGTGTGTGTAGGAATGTGTCCATTTCTTCTGTGTTTTTCTTCTTATGAGAATATACTTTCTTGAAGTAAGTATTGTTGATCACCTAGATTTCTGCAGGATATGTTGTGATTTCACCCTTTTCATTCCTAATTGTATGGAGTCTTCCTCCCCCACTTTTGGATAATATTAGCTAGTTGATGATTTTATTTAATCTTTCAAAGAGCTAACTCTTCAAGTCATCGATTCTATTTATTGTTTCCTTAGTGTCAACCACACTAATTTCTGTTCTAATCTTCATAATTTCCTGCCTTGCACTCATTCTGAGTTTAACTTGCTCTTTTTTTTTCTAGAATCTTGAGATTCAACATTAGGTTGTTTACTTGAACTCACTCTGTTTTCTGATATGGGAATTCAATGCTTTAAATTTTCCTCTTTAGCACTGCTTTTGTTGTGTTTCATAAGTTCCAGAATATTGTATTGGCATTATCATTTAATTATAGAAACTGTCTACTTTCTTCTTTAATATCATCATTGATCCATTGGTTGTTCAGGAGGATGCTACTTAATTTTCATGTGTTTACAAAGTTCTCTTCTTGAGACTTCATAAACTAGGTATGATCTTGGGAGGACTGAGAAGGGAGCTGGGGTTTCCCTGAACTACTGTATAATATTAGATCTCCACTAGGTGGTGCTGGAGCTGTTCTAATTTAAGAAGGAAAAAAGATCACCCTTTTTGGATCCCAAGTATGAATAAGCAGTCATGTCTGTTTTATAGATGTAGAAACTTGATCTGAGGGAGGTTTCCCATGTTAAGTAGAACTTTAGGTCTAATTAACCTTATTTCACAGACCATATCTGTTTTTCTTTCAGAAATTCTGGTCATGCAAGATAAGCAACAGTGCCAGCTATCACTACCAGCAACACCAAGAGGATCTTGTTGCTAACAGATCCCATCTAGGGGACTTCTGAGAGAGAAAGGAGGCTCAGTTGGATGAGGCTGAGATGACAGGCATAAACTGCACAACCAAACTCTCACAGAGCATTGATTGAAAGCATTATCATTTGTCATAACTGCTTCAGATACAGAGAGGAGCCCTCTTGTTTCTGTCTGGATTTGGCTTGATATGATTGAAACCAGCTTGAGTTGTAACCACCATGATTGCCCCCAGAGTAGTCCTGTTGCTTTTTCCTGCTCTATTTCTCAGCAAAGGGTAAATAAGCAGAATTGTTATAGTGGTAGGTAGAGCTTGCAACCAAACCCTGGCACCAGGAATAGGCCTGACTCTTCTATAGCAGCTTAGGTAAAGCAGGTAAACTCTGGTTGGATGAGCACATGTCTAAGAGTTTCTCTAGAGCATATGCTAAGAAGCAGAACTGGTAGAAGTAAGAGTACAAAGTGACTAAAACGTTCCAAAACTCTTGAGAGATTTACACTCCAAGTGTGGCATGACATCCAGTTGCTTTACATCCTTACCAACATAGGATGTTAATTTTGGGTTTGATGCTGGAAGTTGAATCGAGGGCTTTGTGCTTGCTAAACACATTCTTTACTATTCAGTTACATCCAAGTTCTATTGCTGACTCAATTGCTATTAACCTGATGGGGATAAATAATATTTGTGTTTTTATTTTTGTTGTGGTTTGTGTCTAGCTGTCCCCTCAAAGCCTCATGCAGTTGTGGGGTGGCTTCTGGAGTTTGTGATTATTGTGGGTGTGGGTGCTGCACCTGCACTGGGGCAGGTAATTTGCATTACAATGTAAGGAGGGGAGAGAGGCTGGCTAGCTGCCTGGGCTACTGCCACTCTCTTGCTCTTGCTCTTTGCCACCACCATGAATGGTTGTGACACATGCCATACTCCGCCTCGGAGCCAGCTGAGTATGGACTGAAACCTCCACTAACCCTGAGCTAAATAAATCTTTCCTTCCTTCATTTTGGGTGTCAGGTATTTGTCCCAGCAATGAGAGAAAAGTAACTGAGATAATTTTAAATTTTTTTAAAAATTCTTGTTGTCTTTTTGAGACAAGTTCTCATTATACAGTTAAGACTGGACTTGAACTCACTTTGTGGTCCAACTTGCCTCAAAAATGCAGCAATCCTCCTGCCTCAGTCTCCCATGTGCTGAGATTAAAAATGCATGCCAGTATTCCCAGCCTTAAAATAATTTTTTTAAGTAGGACAGGTATGTGTGTGTGTGTGTGTGTGTGTGTGTGTGTGTGTGTGTGTAACCAGGGATTGAACTCAGACCCTTTGCTTGCCAGGGAAGCACGCACTTATTCTACTGAACCATCTCCCTGGCCCCTGTAGGGCAGTTTTTTTTTTTTTTAATTTATTTATGTGTGTGTGTGTGTGTGTGTGTGTGTGTGTTGTGTGTCCTGCTCAGCCCACCAGGGGGCGGGGCTGACTGGCATGTGGTGCTGGGGGATCGAACTGCGGTCCCTGTCTAAGTAGGTGCTTTAGACCACTGAG
>NW_004524624.1:4766385-4771680 GCF_000260255.1 Octodon degus
CTGTTTTCAGCCTCCCAAGTGCTGGGATTACAGGTGTGCCCCACCATGCCCAGACTGGTTCGCCAGCTCAGTGCACCCCAGAGGCAGGGCCAGCACAGCACACCGGACTGGGGATCGAACCCTGGTCCCTGCACTTGCCAAAGCAGGTGCTTATTCTGCCAAGCTATCTCACCAGCCCTCTAGTCCTGATAGACATATAGGATTTTGCATTTATTTTTCTGCAGTGCTAGGGATGGAACCCAGGGCCATTGCATTCCCCAGGCCTTTTGCTATTTGTTGTTGTGAGTTTAGTCTCACTAAGTCACTAATTTGCCTGGGCTGGGCTGAAACTTGCAGTCCTCTTGCCTGATTCTCCTAGAGTGCTGAGATTATAGGCATTTGCCACCGTGACTGGCTTGTTTTTCCAGAGATATAGGATGAATTTTCATCCTGCATCAGTGATGTGTGATACACAGTTCTTTTCCAAGTTTGTGGCCTTTTTTCTTTCCTCCTGGGGTGTGTGTGTGTGTGTGTGTGTGTGTGTGTGTGTGTTTGTGTGTGTTTACACTGGGTATGTTTATTTCAGATAATTTTTAACACATTTGAAATAGTAGGCTATGAGCTGGGCATAGTGGTGCACATATCCGCTCAGCTACCCAGGAGGCTGAGGCAGGATAATTGTAGTTCTGAAGTGAGTTTGGGAAGCTTATCAAAACCATGTAACTTTTAAAAATGAAGAAAAGTTCTGGGGATGTATCTGGGTAGTAGATTCCTTGCCTAGCATTGCAGGAAACCCTGGGTTTAGTTCCCAGTTCTTGACCAAAAACAAGACAGCAGGCTAATGGCCAGTGGTACTCTGGTTCATGAACTCATCTCTCTCCACAGTTCTGGTTACAAACTGAATTGGATGAATCAGTGTTCCCCATGAGGTCAACACTGAACCTAAGCATTGAATTCGACCTGGTTCGCACCCACTTTAGTTTGCAATTAGAATTATGGAAAGAATCAACTCATGAACCGAGGTACCACTATAATAAGCCTCAGTGTACCCATTGTCCAAACCCACTAACTTTCAAACCAAGGCCATCTCGATGTCCTGCCCCCATCGATTTCCCTTCCTTCTCATGTTTTATTTCTGTTTTGGTTTTGATGTGTGGTTTCACAATGTTGCCAAGGATGGCCCCAAACTCCTGGCCTCTATCCCCCTACATCTGTCTCCCAAATGCTGGGATTACAGGTGCCCACTACTGTGCCCAAATCCCATTTTTTAAAACAAATTGTAGCATAGGTAAATATTCCAGTATGCATATTTAAAAGGATATGCTTCCTGTCAGATGCCTTCCATGCCTCCCTTGGTCTCTAACACCCATCCGGCCACTGTCCCTCCATGGGTGCACACTTTGGGCTCTGACGCCCACACCAAGCAGTCTTGCTCTGCAGAACCCTTCATGCTGCTTCGGTCTCCCCACCCCCTCAAGCCACCATGGCCCCCCACCTCATCCTCCAGTGTGGTCACTTGCTTGTCCTCACCTTACTTTTCTTTCTTTCTTTTTCTTTTCTTTCTTTTTTTTTTTTTTTGGCTCCCAATACCTTCAGGGCAGATTTGGCTGGCTTGCGTTGTGGGGATTGAACCCCAGCAACCTGAGCTTGACTGCTTTGTTGAAGCAGCCACTTAAAGAACTGAGCTAAGGGGCAGGCCCCCTCCCCACCTTACTTTTCAATACAGAAGCTCTTCCATTTACCGTGGGGTTGCAGCCCAATGCACCCATTGTAGATGAAAATACCTAAGTCAAAAATGTATTCAATATACCTAACCCGCTGAACATCCTAGGTTATTCCAACCTGCCTTAAACATGCTCAGAACCTTACAGTGGCTTAGAAGTGGGAAAAATAATCTAACACAAAACCTATTTTATGATAAAGTGCTGAATTTTTCATGTAATTTATGGAAGACATTATAGGATGCAAAAGCATAAAACATGACAGTGAAACAATGCGAACAACACAGAAAATTCGTCCTATTACGGCTTGTCTGCCCTTGTGATGATCATGGGACTGACTGCTGCTCCCCCGCACCAGACGAGCACTTACGGCATTTCGGTAGCCTGGGAGAGGTTCCAAATGAAAATCATAAGCCTAGTTTTCATTGCAGAAACCAGTACTGAACATATACTGCTTTCACACTATCCTAAAGAGGGACATTCATAACTCGAGCTATTATATATTGAGGACTGTCTGTACTGAATTGTTCTCTGAAACCTGGGCCAGATGGGTAATTCTTCTGCTGCGTGTGCTATTTCTTGGTTTGAAAATATCCCAGGAGGCCTCTTCACTCACCAATCCGGCACCCCCGCAGATTGCTGCCTGGGGATTGCTTTCCTCATGTGGTCTCTCAACATGGCTGGCTTGGACTTCGTCGCACCTTGCTTGGGGTCCCTACATGATGTAAGCTTCCAAGAAAGGGAGGTGAAATCCACCAGGTGTCTTAAAGGTTAGGCCTGCACCTGGCACAGCATCCCTTCTGTCACATTTTATTTATCCATCAAAACAAGCAGGAAGAGCTGTCTGGTTTGTTGATTGGTGGGGGTGAGGGCATATAATCCTCCCTGGGATATAAGAAGCACAGTGCATTTACGGAGAGAGAATTTCTGATGATCATCTCCGGAGATTCTCCATTATAATTTAACCTCTGGCCACAACAGCTCACACTTCTTCTAACTATAATATATCTTGATCCCTTCCTGAGATCCCCAAAGATCCCATTTCATCATAATCTCACTTCCAGGTTTGAGGTTCAGGACTTCATTATCTAAGTCAGGTCCAGATATGACATTGACTCTTACATGATCCCTCAGATGCAGAGATTTGTGAGCTGAAATCCCTCCCCTCCGTACATATTGTAGGCGATGTTAAGACTAGAGGAGGCAAGTCAAAAAATTACATTTGAAAAGGAAGTGTATGCATAAAAAATGTGACATATATAAACAGTGTGACACCATTCATCCATAAAGAATAAAATACTGTCATTCAAATCACAGTGGATGGGGCTGGCCAAATAGCTCAGTGGAATAAAGCGCCTACAAGCAGGCGCAGGGAGTGGAGGTTTGATCCCTGGTCATGCTGTGCCAGACCCACCCCCAGGGCCATTGAGGCAGCAATTGAGGCATCTATAATCCCAGCTCTTGGGAAGCTGCAAACAGATGGATCACTACAAGTCTGATCTAGTAGTGAGACCATGAACACCCTGTAGACCTTTCCCAAAAAAAAAAAAAAAAAAAAAGGATGGAACTAAAAGAACTATGATAAATGAAATAATTCAGACACAGAAAGGCACATACCACATGTTCTCTGTTTTATGTAGAAGCTTTAAAAATAAAGGTGACTTGGGGGGCTGGTGAGATGGCTCAGTGGTCTAAAGCACCTACTTAGAACAAGCTTAGCAAAGCACAGGGACCAAGGTTCAATCCCCCAGCACCACATGCCAGCCAGCCCTGCCCCTGGTGGACTGAGCTGGCCACACACACACACACACACACACACAAAAAAAAAAAAAAAAAAAAAAAAAAAGAAATAAAGGTGACTTCGATATAGAGTAGTTATTAAAAGAAGCTGGGAAGGAGACCAGGTGTGGTGGCACACGCCTGTAATCCCAGGGCTGGGGCACTACGAGTCCAGGCTGCGTAGTGAGATCCTGTAACAAATACATAAAAAAAGAAATGAAATCTTAATAATAATTTAATGAAGGAAGTGCAAAACTAGGAACACTGAAAACTAAAACATTGTGTAAAGAAATTAATGAAGCTTCATGTAATGGAAAGTTCGTTGATATTGTTAAATATTAATGACAGACAAGTCACAATGACCTACAGATGCACTATAAAATCCCTACCAAAGTCTCTAGCTATTCTGCAGAATTTAATAAGTTAATCATTCATCTGGAAATTCAAGGAAATGAAAAATGTCAAAATATATATTTATATTTTGCCATACTATATTCTTCTTTAAAAAGAAGAATAAAGGGCTGGTGAGATGGCTCAGTGGTCTAAAGCACCTACTTAGAACAAACTAAAAGCACAGGGACCGCGGTTCAATCCCCAGCACCACATGCCAGCCAGCCTCGCCCCCTGGTGGGCTGAGCTGGCCACACACACACACATAAACAAATATTTAAAAAAAAATAAAAATAAAAAGAAGAATAAAGACTCACATTTTCTGATTCTTAAAATTACAAAATTACCATCATGAAGACTGTGTCATGCTGGCATGAGAACACACATATAGATCTGTGAAATAAAATGAAAGTCCAAAAATAAGCCCACACATTTATGGCCAATTGACTTTTTCATTTTTTTAATTGTAAAATACACATATTATTCACCATCTCAGAACCATTTTTGAGTGGTGTTAAGTACAATCATATGTCACCTAATGACAAAAATAGTTTTGAGAAATGCATCATTAGGTGATTTTGTCATCAAACAGATTTCATCACTATTCAAAATTTGCCCTGAAATGTAATTTTCCTCCACTATCATCTGACTTGTTGCTGGGCATAGGGGCACCTGCCTGTAATCTGTAATCTCAGCATTCAGGAGACTGAGGCAGTAGGATCACTGGGAGTTCAAGGCCAGCCTAGGCTACATAATGAGTTCATGGCTACCCTGAACTAAACAGAGAGAACCTGTGTCAAAACAAACATCTGACTTGCCAAATATCTTCATCTGTCCTCATATCATCGCTTGCACACTCACCACTTACTTAAAAATTTTTATTAGTACCTGTTTGTAGTACATAATGAATACAGTCTCTGTGGGGAGTTGGCATATGCACATAATGCATCTTAATTCTTTCTTCAGCGCCTTTCCCTTCCCCTCCCCTTCCTTGTCTTTCTTCCATCTCTCGACCCCTTCATTTTTACAAAAGATCTATCTCCCTGTTTCCCATTAGCTGTCTTTTCTTCTACTCTTCAATTTATTTATACTTGGTTTATTTTTATATAAGGGAAGCCATGAGCTATTTAAGCTTGTATGTCTGATTTATGAAGGGAAGTAGCGGGATCAAGTGGAATTTCTAATTTTAGTTTTCTGAGAAATCTTTCCATGGATTTACATAGTGGTTGTGGTAGTTTATATTTCCACCAACGATGTAGCAGTGTTTCTTTTCTCCATACCCTCTTAGGTATTTGTTATTATTTGATTTCTTGATGATAGCCATCCTTTCTGGAGTAAGATGGTATCTCAGTATTCCTTGAATTTACACTTCTGTAATGGTCAGTAATGTTAAACATTTTCATGTATTTATTGTCCATTTGTACTT
>NW_004524624.1:4773820-4774592 GCF_000260255.1 Octodon degus
AAGGAATTGACTGATACAGACCCAGGGAATAAAGACTTCTTGATTCAAATGAGAAAGAAAACAGCAATGTTGAGTACATATTTGATTAGTCAAAATTCAACAAAATAGGGCTGGCCAGATAGCTCAGTGGACTAAAGCACCCGTTTAAGCAGATGCACGGGGCCAGGGTTCAATCCCAGACACCACAAGCTCTGCCAGCCTCACCCTCCGGGTGCACTAAGAATGTGATTGAGACTGGGCACAGTGGCGTGCGCCTGTAATCCCAGTGCTTGGGAGGCTGAAAACAAGAAGATCGCTGAGTCCAATCTACATAGTGAGATCCTTTAGACTCTGCACTAAATACATTTAAATAAATGAATAAATAAATGAAATTCAACAAAATGGTCACTCATACCTTAATGATCCAATGTTAGGACTAGGTCTGAAAATATAATTAGATTCTTGGTAGGAGTGAAACCTCTTACACAGAATGTCAGCACTGCTACTAAATGTTGGAAATTACTTGTATCAGAAAACATGCTATCAGAGGTTGTGAGATGCACAAATGATGAACTACAAGTAAAATGTTGTGTATGCACCAATAGTCCTACTAAAAAATGTATTTATCATGACACCTCACTATCTGAACTGAAAGCATTCGTAAGTCTGCTGTATTTAGCAGGGCTTTCTCACAATAATCCCAAGAATATAAAAGATTTATGGAGCAGGGATGGGTGTGGGCTTGGGTTTACTGAATAACAATGACACTGAGGAGATTTGGTTTCCTTCAGAA
>NW_004524624.1:4775637-4777512 GCF_000260255.1 Octodon degus
GGTCCCTGTGCTTTGCTAAGCTTGTTCTAAGTAGGTGCTTTAGACCACGGGGCCATCTCACGAGCCCAAGTCTTTGGATTTCAAGGAGATATAACACTGGCTTCATGTATGGTAATGAAAAGCAAAATAGTATTGCTGATGCAAACGTTCCACCATGATCAACAGAAAACTCAACAAAAATGAAGCCAGAGATCATAACATTTTATAACAAAACCAAAGGTGGAGGAGACGCAATTGAGTTATGCAGCAACTATGCTATCACTTGAAATACAAAGCATTGGCCAATGATTGATTTTTACTTGATCTTAAACATATGTGGTATAAATAATTTCATAGTTCACAAAGAAAATAGCTAGTACAAAATATCCCAGAGAAATTTTCATAGAGGATTGGGACTAGAACTGATAAAAGATCACTTACTGCAGAGGAAGAACAAAATATTTCTGCCTTAGGAACTACACAGAAAAAATTCAAGAGCAGACTGTTCAACTGACAGGTGAAGAGGTGGGACATTACAAACACCTATTACAATAACAGGAAAACCAAAACAATGTGAACTATGCCATAAAAAAGGACAGGAAAACAAAATAATACATGCTATCAGTGTAAGCAATACTCATGCACAAATCATGTGTGAAGACTGCCCTGGCTGTGACAACTGAAGCAAAGATTATTTATTTATTGGTACCGGGGACCGATCTCAGGACTTTGCGCCTGCCAGGCAGGCACTGAGGCTGCTGAGCTATCTCCCTGACTAGAAAAGATTATTTATGTGGTAGACTTTTGTGTCTTCCTTGTAGTTCATTGTAGTTGACATAGGTATTTATTTCTAATGTTAGTTTTAAGGTTTTGTAAGCATATAAACAGCTGATGTGAAAATATCAATGTCTATTCTACACATTCATTAAATGTTGGTCTTTTATTTTATTGATATTTTATTTTACTGCCAAGTGTACATTATGCAATATAGTAAGAAGCTGATGACAAAAGAGGAAGACAGAGAGGTGACAAGAACGGCCTGCCATACAGAAAAGGAAAGCTAATCACATGTGCTTTCAGTGTAATTTTTTTTTTTTTTTTTTTTTTGCCGAACCAGAGATTGAACTCAGACCCTTGCACTTGCCAGGGAAGCATTTATTCCACTGAGCCATCTCCCTGGCCCCACAGTGCAATTTAGACCTGTGCATAGAACATGCAGTTGCCACGTGTGAAGACTGCCTTGAGTGTGACAGTTGAAGCAAAGGTTATTATTATTATACATTTTTTATTTAGTGTAGGGTGTACAGGGCCTCACTACATAGATCGGACTCATAGTGATCCTCCTGTGTTCAGCCTCTGAAGCACTGGGATTACAGGTGTGCATCACCATGTCCAATCTCAATTGCAGTCTCAGCACACCCCTGGGGCAGGGCCAGCACAGCGAGCCAGGAATCAAACCCAGGCACTCTGCCTAAGCAGGTACTTTAGTCTACTGAGCTATCTGGCTGGCCTGCAAAGATTATTTTTGTTGTAGAGTTCTATTGGCATTTTCACTGTAGTTCATATAAGAACTTATTTCTGAAGTTTTTTGTTTTTTGTTTGTTTGTTTGTTTTGGCTGGCTCAGGATGCCTTCAGGGCAGGTGTGATAAGGCTTGAGGATTGAACCACAGCATCCTGATTGCTTTGTTTAAGCAGTCACTTAAACAACTGAGCCAATGGGCAAGACCCCAGGAATTTATTTCTGTTATTATTTTTTAGGCTTTGTAAATAAAGATAGTTGATGTTTAAAATTTTGATGCTTGTTTATAAACAATATTCAAAATTCAAAATTTTATTTTTTCCTGTTACAGTCTAATATAATAGTAAAACTAATGAAATTAAAATTAATAATTCAT
>NW_004524624.1:4778437-4779305 GCF_000260255.1 Octodon degus
CCACTAAGCCATCTTCCCCAGCCCCTCATATCTCTTTTTGGAAAACATCTATTTATTTTCAGTGTGATGGTCCTACTTTTGAAATTCTTCTATGATTCAGCATGAAACAAGTATGAGCTATACAGTATAGCAAAGTAGAAAAGATGCAGACACGATCATTTCCTGTTTAAATTTCCCAGCTCTGCACCATGCTTCGATATTGTTTTTGTATACAGAAATCTATTCTGCATACGCTGCTATAAAGATCACAAGTTTGGCAGAAACAACACTGGCTACAGAACAACAGCACCATTGCACAATCTTTTTTTTTTTTTTTTTTTATGGCCAGCACAGCGTACCCTGGGGATGGGGCATGTGTTGCCTGGGATTCAACCCCAGTTCCTGCGTTTTGCCTAAGCTTGCCTAAGCAGGCTCTTTAGACTACTGATCGATCTCACCAGCCCCTACATTGTTCTTATCCTCCCGGGCACTTAGGTATTTTTCTCATTGTTGAGACAAAATACCCAACACCCAATAATGGGAGAAAAGTTTGCTTATTTCACAGATCACAGAAGTTTCAGGCTACAATCAGTTGGGTGACACATGGCAAAGAGGTAACAGTTCATGGTGGCAGAAGACAGCAAAAACAACAAGAGAGTGACAAGACTTTTTCTGTCTCTCATATTACATGCAGGTCACCCACCCTCAGGTAGGCGTAGCACTCAGACCCTCATTCCTAGCACTGGAGCACAAATCTGGCACAAACTTAGTTTCAGCTGCCTCTGAAGAGCCTGCCCCACCCCCGACTGCGAGATGTGGGGAGGACACCCAGACATGAACTGTAACACGGGCATGATTATTTCAAACCAGTCAATAACTTCCCTGGATT
>NW_004524624.1:4779545-4795645 GCF_000260255.1 Octodon degus
TTTTTTTAGATAGAGTCTTGCTGTGTAGTCTAGTCAGTCCTTGAATTTGCTATGTAGCTCAGAATGAGCCTGCTCTCGTGATCCTCCTGTCCTGGCCTGCTAAGTGCTGGGATTACGAATGTGCATATTTGGCTCTGACTCTAATTTATTAAAACCGGCTGGAATTTCATCAGCTGGAAGGAATGCCAACATATATACATGACACATTTATACTTAAGTTTTCATCATTGGCATTTTACATGACCAATATTCATGTGAATTTTCTGTCAAATGTATTGGGCTAAACAAACAAAAAGAACTTTATCAGTAACACCTTGAAATTCACTTTTAAAAGTTTTGATCGTACGTAAGTCTAGCCTGTCATTATAATCATAATGTCAGGGAGTTCAACTAAAACTCATTTTCCTCACTAAATCTTCAGGTAAGCCTTTTAAAAGTGTTTGTTTTTCTAGTCATTAATAGGTAAAGGAGGGCCTGGGGAGATAGCTTGGCAGATTAAGTGCTTGCCTGGCAAGTGCAGGACCCTGAGTTTAATCCCTGGTACCACAAAAAAAAAAAAAAAAAAAAAAAAGTTATACAAAATAGGTAAAGGAGCAGGAAAGTTCTAAAGTTTTCAGACCCAACTAGGGCATGAATTATATGTATTTGATTAAAAAAAAAAAACAAACCAGGGACAGTTTTGGAAGGGCCATCCATTAGCCAAAATGAGGCACCCGCACCCACTGGTTTTTCAGTATTAGACTTAAGGGTAAATATAAGTCTATAACAGTCAAGCCCCTAATCCTATTTAATGTTTTCTAACACTAAAGTACCTCTGTAGTTCAAGTGCTTTTGGTTTAGAAAATAGCAAACTTGACAAATTCTTTTGTTTTCTGACAGTTGTTTTTTGTTTTTTGTTTTTTTTTAAAGTAAGTATGGTGGTATGGATGAAGGGGAAGAAATAGTACAGAACAGATTAAGTGGGGAGATTGCTTGTAATTTTCACTTCTTTGATTTTAGAGATGTTGTACTTTTATTTGGAGAGTTATTTTGGTCTATATATTTTCTTTATTTTTCTTTTCTTTCTTTCTTTATTTTTTTGGTACCGGGGATTGAACTCAGGGCCCTGCACTTGCCAGGCAGGTGCTTATTCTACTGAGCTATCTCCCCGGCCCTATTTTGGTCTATATATTTTCTAAGTATATGTTATCCATCTAAGAGATATAGAACAGTGGAAGAGTTCTTACTGAGCATGCTTGAGGCACTGGGTTCAATTCTCAGTATTAGGAAAAGAAAATCTGGTTATTACAACTGAACAATAATGTTTTACAACAATTAGCTTTTAGAATTTTATCTTTTACTGTTAAGTACCCTAAAAACACCAAAGCTATCACAGTCTTTTTTTCAGAGAACAAACTCACAGATTCATTCCATTGTGATGAAAGCAATATAGCAAGAAGTAACAATATTTGGTTTCCTCAAGAGTAAATCTGTCTTAGGGTTCTCCAGAGACACAAAACCAGTAAGATATGTATGTAGATATATGAGAGAGAATTTACTGAGAGATTTAGCTCACATAATTACAGTGGCTGTGAAGTGTCCCAACACACTGTCTGAAAGCCTGGGATGCCGGTACCTGGGTTAGTCCCAGCCCAAAGGCCTCATAAGCAGGGGAGCCAATGGAGCAGACCTCAGTTGTGGTTCCCAACTCAAGACCAAAAGCCTGGGGACCAGGACCATTGGTCTTAGGTTCTAGAATCCAAAGACCAAGAATTGATGTCTAAAACAGTGGAAGAAAACTCTGTCCTACACTAAGAGACTAATTCACATTCTGTAATTGTTCTCTTGAGGTCCCAGACCTACTGGACATTGCTCATCCACACTGAGGAGGATGCTCTCCACACACTCCACCGAGACTCAGGACATTAGTCTCCTCTGGAGACAGACATGCCCCAGACAATTGCTCAACCAGGTGGCATGGCATGCATTCTACTTAACAGGATGGAACTTTCATGCATGCAACTGAAAATGCACTAATCCCTTCCCCAATATTCTGCTTTCTACCACTTTTACAAAGGCCTTTGTAAAAATGGGGATTGTGATATTCAAGATTTTGGCTTTGAGGATTTCAACATTTGAGACTGTAATCTTCTAGGATTGTGATTTGGGGAGGAAGGGGTTAGACTCTAGGGATTTTAATCTTTTGGAACAGCAATGTTTGGGATTACAGATTCTGAGATTTTTTTTGTGTATTGTGACTAGCATCACTCTTTTAGTGCTTTCTCACAGTGCAGCTTGTCTTCTTCTCATACCATGCGCCTCCTCGAAATGGTACAACTACTTTACTACTACTTTATATTTAGATGGTTAACATCAATTGTGAGACTATTTAGAACTCTCATTTAAAATTTGGCTCAAACACATGAATACTAAAGTACCAACAAACTCTTTCTAGTTCCAATGGCAAGCATGGCAGCATCCAATGAGATCTTGAGTTTCTGCACCCACTTTATTAGTCAAGTCATACTCTCTTCCCCCAAATTAGATTTCTCCTGTATCTCCCTATTCTTCAAATGTTTGGAGTTCTTGCTTATGGATAGCATTCCCACGCTGGCCAGTGCCTAGCACTGATGGGACAAAGCCATCCTCTGTGTGCTGCCTTCTCAGATGGCCCTGACAATGCTGCAACCATAGTGCCACTTTTGGGGGGTTTTTGTTTTTGTGTCAGGGACAAGATCTTACTACATAGTCCAGAGCAGCTTGAACTCACAGCAGTCTTCCTGCCTCAGGCCCCTGAGTTCTGGGATCACAGGCTTGTGCTGCCAAATCCACCAGACTATAATTAAATCATTTTGTATGATTCAGCTATTTGGCTCTTGATTTCCTTCCCACCAGTGCCCCGAGGTTCAGCTTAACAAGGAGTTGGGAGTTTGGGGAGGCATTTTGTTGCTTTGTATTCTCATGCTTCTATTGGTGTGTGTGTGTGTGTGTGTGTGTGTGTGTGTGTGTGTGTGTGTGTGTGTGTAAAGAGGTTTACAGGTGAATTATAGCAGGAAGAATTTGTTGGTAGTGTGGCGCTAGATCTCTTTAGTCAGGGTCCACTTATGAGTGATTCACTCTGGGCATGGCTAACTATAGATCTCAAGATTCAACAGCCTCTTAATTTGCGAGGTGAGAGTGCAGCGTCACTGGCCCAGCACCCAGTTCTCTAGACAAGAATAGTTGCATTGTTAAGTTCACAAAGACAAACCAGATATGCATACAATAAAAACCAATTAATGCCAACAATTATGCCAACTCTGTGTTGTTCTCTGTAGTTTCTAGCTTTCCTGTTCTGTCCCAATCTATAGAAATCCATTTTTTCAGTCCCCTCACCACTCACTTTTACATCATACACTAAACAATAGTACTTGAACAATTTAACTACCCAGAGCTAGCAGTAAAATCCAATATCGTAGTCACAGAAAACCTAATTTTCAACATCACAAAGTTCTTGCTCTGGCTGGATCATCATGATGCTGTTAGGGAGTAGCACTTGTGCAGAGGACCACCTGGATGACTATCCTTAGAAGATGAGAATTATTATTATTATTATTATTTATTTATTTATTTATTTTATTTGCAGAACCGGGGATTGAACTCAGGACCTTGTGCTTGCCAGGGATACGCTTATTCCACTGAGCCATCTCTCCGGCCCTATCCTTAGAAGATGAGCAGTTATCTCTGTTTTGGCTAAACCTGGCCCTATTTATATGAATTAATATGTACAGAACTGGCTAGAACATTTCCTTATCTCCTCAATTGGATTTAAGTAAAGCAAATGGGGCTAGTTGATAAGTAATCTTTGAAGCAAGGTGACAGGTCAGTGAAGCCCCTCCTACAGCTCCCAAATAACATTAGATACTGCCAAAATAATAGTGTTATGCAGATCTCTCTCTCTCTCTCTCTCTCTCTCTCTCTCTCTCTCTCTCTCTCTCTCCACACTGCAGAGCTGACTTCCGGCCTCTCACCTAGCCCAGCTCAAGGCACTCATGAACTTCTTGCTACTCTCACAGTCATTCATCCCCCAACCACCCCCCTCTTCACAAGTTAGTAAAACCTGGGTTCGGCCTTGAGTCGAGGCCTGTGTTCTGGGCAACCATCATACTAGCTAGACTTAGGACCCCTTGGCTCCCCACAACTATAAATATGCCTTAGTGTCTTTATTCTCACCATGAGTTGCATTGGAAGTAGTAGACTGGAATTAACGCATTAGAATTTCATTGACTTTTCCTTGGGATTATAATTGTGCAGACTGGGTATGGTAGTGCAGAGACTGGACGTACCTATAATCCCAGCACTGGGAAGGCTGAAAATCGGAGGATCATTGTGAGTCCGAAATGCACAGTGAGACCTGTACCAAAAAGAAAAAACCACCCGTAATTGTGAATTTTTCTGGATTGAGACAAGTTCTAGAAGGGCTTTCTATACTTCTGTGTCTGGTATAATAGTAAACATTTTTCTTTTATAGTAGAAAGTATACACTTTAAAATAATGACAAAAGTTTAGCATAGCAAATATACATACTAACAATATAGCCATTTATTATTATCAAGTATTATGAACTGTACATAGTTACAGTTACTATACTTTAGGTTTATTTATACCAGCATCATCACAAACTCATGATACATCGCACTCTAATTTATGATGGCTACAGCATTATGAGGAACAGGAATTTTTCAGCTGTGTCACAATCTCATGGATCCATTGTTGTATGTATGGTCTGTAACTGACTGAAATGCCATTATGAAGCTCATGATTAAATATTCATAATGTTGTACAACCATTGCCAGAATCCTTCACGGTGTTTTTTTCCTTGTAGTACTGGGGTTCAAACACAAAATCTCACACATTAGCCAAATACTTTGCCACTGTGCCCTACCCCTGGTCCATGTAAAACAATGTCTATACTCATTAACATGTGCATGACGATGCTGCTATTCACATTTCTCACTGCCAGGCAGCTTGAGCCACCAGTGGTAAGTGCATGACTGTCCCATCCAGCAGCTTTTCAAAAAAATTATTAGTAGTAAAAAGGCTGATTAAAGTGATTAGATCCATTTGTTCCACCAGTGGTACAAGTTACCTGATGGAACAATGACAGGACATTGCCCAGTGGGAATGTGGTAAATGGTAACTTCTCATTGTCCCCTCGCTACAGCCTCTGGCAACCACCGTCTTACTATCTCTGATATTTGGCTGTTATAACTATTTCATTTAAGTGAAACCATACAGTAGTCGTCATTTTGTGACAGACCTATTCCACTTGACTTGCCTTCAAGTTGTATCCATACTATAGCATATTGCAGAATTTCCTTCCTTTTAAGGGCTGAAAAGTATCTATTATATGCATACACCACACAGTGCTTATTCATTGATCCATGGATAGACATTTGGGTTGCATCCATGCTTTAGCTATTGCGAATAATACTATCAACGTAGGTGTACAAACATCATTTTGAGGCTCCACTTTCAATTCCTTTGGTTATCTACTCAGAAGCACAATTGTTGCATCATTTGATCATTTTATTTTTAATTTTCTGAAAAGCCTCCCATTCCTGCAGCAGCTCTCTATGTATCTATCTACTGTATTTTGGTTTGGTACCTGTACATACCTGTCAGTACTCCTTCATAGGAGCACTATTCCTAATAGTTTTGTGAACTCAAGCATCCATCAATGAATTAATGGATAAATGAAATGTAATCTATCCATACAATGAGATATCATCTAGCCATAAAAAGGCATGAGGTACTAATGCATTTTTAGTCCCCCCTTTTTTAAAGAGTAGGAAAATTTATTGGGGAGTAGGAATGGGGACTAGGACTAGCTTGAAGGGCATGTCACAACATAAATGATGAAAACATGTTAAGTGGAAGAAGCCAGTCACAAAAGGCCACATACTGTATGATTCCATTTATATGAAATATGCAGAATAGATGAATCTAGAGAGACAGAAAATAGATCACTTGTGACTTGGGGTTGGGAAGAGTGGGATGGAGAAATGGAGAGCGACAGCTAATGGATAGGATTTTTTAAGGTGCTGAACATATTTGAAATATATTTAGTAGTGATTGCACCCCTTATTAATATATTTTAAAACATTGACTTGCACACTTTGAATGAATTCCATGATATACGAATTAGATCTCAAATAGAAGCTGTTAAAATTTTTCCTTTGAGTAGGACATGGTAGGGCATGTCTAGAACCTCAGTACTTTGGGAGACTGAAGCAGGAGGACTCAAGTTCCAGCCCAGCCTGAGAAATTTAGTGATTTAGTGACACCTATGTCAAAATAAAAAAGGGCTGTGCGAGCAGCGGCGCCATGGACAACGAGGAGGAAACGTATCCTCTCTGGAAAATCCGCAAGACCGTCATGCAGTTGTGCCATGACTGTGGCTACCTGGTGACCCAAGATGAGTTGGATCAGACATTGGAGGAGTTCAAAGCCCAGTTAGGGGACAAGCCAAGTGAGGGGCGTCCACGGCGCATTGATCTTACCGTGCTGGTGGCCCACAATGATGACTCCACGGACCAGATGTTTGCCTTCTTCCCAGAGGAACCCAAGGTGGGCATCAAGACCATCAAGGTGTACTACCAGCGCATGCAGGAGGAGAACATCACCGCGCGCTCATCGTGGTGCAGCAGGGCTTGACGCCCTCCGCCAAGCAGTCCCTGGTAGACATGGCACCCAAGTACATCCTGGAGCAATTCCTGCAGCAAGAGCTGCTGATCAACATCACGGAGTATGAGCTTGTCCCAGAGCACGTTGTCATGACCAAGGAGGAGGTCACAGAGCTGCTGGCCCGATATAAGCTCCAGGAGAACCAGCTGACCCGCATCCAGGCAGGGGACCCCGTGGCCCACTACTTTGGAATAAAGTGAGGGCAGGTTGTGAAGATCATCCGGCCCTGTGAGACAGCAGGCAGGTACATCACCTACCGGCTAGTGCAGCAGCTGAGGAGTAGCAGCCCCCGGAGACAGACAGATGGATGTATGGGCACAGTCTCAGGCACCTTCTGGGGAGACCTGACCCCCAGCCTCCTTGCTGCTGCCACAGTTCCTCTCTCTGGATGAGGATTTCATCAGCAGCATCTGGCCAAGGCCGCAGAAGGGGAGTGGTGCGGGGTCGGGAGGCCCCTGGGCAGGCTGGCGTGAGCCTTGGTCCTGGGGCGACTGCCAGCTGGGGGCCAGGACTGCTTCTCCCAGTGGTCCTAATGGGCACCTGTGCATGTGGCTCATGGTCTCCTGTGTGAGCTGTCCCTGTGTGCCTGTAGGCTGTTCCCACCTGGCCTCTTCCACATAGACTGTGCTTGTGAGCACACTGTATCCACTAGGACCTGGGGTCACAGGTTGATCAAGCTCTCAGTTGTCATAGGATGTTGAATATTTTTAAAATTAAGGCTATTTTGAGTAAATAAACTTGTCTCAAATACCAAATAAATAAATAAATAAATAAATAAGGGCTAAGAGGGAAATCTAGTCAGGATCCTCCTTGTCCTTCAAGCTAGTCCTAGTCCCCAATCTTACTCCCCAATACATTTTCCTACTCTTAAAAACAGGGGGAACTAAGAATGCAGCTCAGTTGGGGGTCGTGGCACATGCCTGTAATCCCAGAATTTGGGAGATTGAGGCAGGAGGATTGCTATGAGTTTGAAGTCAGCCTGGACTACAGTGAGACTCTCTCTCAAAAAAAAAAAAATAATAATAATATAGTTGAGTGCAAAGGTCTTGAATTCAATCTCTAGTATTCTAAAAAATATCACTTTATTTTTTTGACACCTGCCAAACAGCTGTTTTATTTTGTATAGACACACACAGCTCACGCAATGCTGCGTGCAGTGGACACAATCCTTGGCCACATGTCTGCACATGCCTTTGCCACCAGCCCTCTGATGGCAGAACCCTTCATCTTGCCTTTGTTGTTCACTATGACCCCTTCGTTGTCTTCAAAATACAGAAACACCCCATCTTTCCTTCGGTACAACTTCCGCTGTAGATCACCACTGCAGGATGCACCTTCTTCCTGAGCTCTGGTTTGCCTTTCTTCACTGTGGCCATCAACATATCACCTACACCAGCAGCGCTAGGTGTGTTCAGTCGCCCTTTGATCCCCTTCACAGAGATGATATACAGATTTTTGGCTCCTGTGTTGTCCACACAGTTGATCACAGCTCCCACCAGAAGACCCAAGGAGATCCGGAATTTCGCACTGAAGGACCCACCACGTCCTTGCTTCAACATATTGGACGCCAGAGAAAGGAAGTAGGCACAAGGAATGCTGGGATATGAGCCAAAATATTACTTTTTTGGATATATCTTTATGTATTTATTCTTAGTTGATATATAAAATGTGTATGTATTGCTATAGTTTGGATCTTGAATGGCCCCTAAAGATTATATGTTAAAGTCTTGGCTTTCCAGGCGGTGCTATTGGGAGGGAGTGGAAACTTTAAGAGGTGAGGCCTAGTGGAACATTCTTTGGTCATGGGGTCATCCCATAGGGAAACTGTGGCACTCTGGACCCTTTTTTTTCTGGTTTTTTGACTGAAAATTAATTTATTAGTGTTCCAAGCTGACATATTTAATTTGGAATGGCCAACGGCTCTCACAGCTCCTCTTGGGTCCTCATGCTCTCTTAGGAGTGATAACTGTGGGACACTTTCAGCACTAATCATGGCCACAGAAATTTGATTCTCTAGTAACCAGCACAAGAATTAGGTAGGACACCAATTGTTTTGTTTTTGAGACAGGGTCTTGTTATGTAGTTCAGGTTGGCCTTTAACTTGCTCTGGAGCCCAGGCTGCCCTTGCGCTTGGCGATCCTCCTGCCTCAGCCTTCTGAGCTGGGATTACAGGTATGTGCTACTGTGTCTGGTAGTGCTTCCTCTTTCCCTTTTCCTTCCTGGACATGAGGTGAGCAGTGTCGTCTGTCATGTGCTGCCTGCCATTGTCATCCAGAATCTCATCAAAGGCCTGAAAGCAAGGAGGCCTCCTTAATCATGAACTGGACCCTCAGTGTGTGTGTGTGTGTGTGTGTGTGTGTGTGTGCATGTTACTGGGAATTGAAAACAGGGCCTTGACTATGCTAAGCAAGGATTGTATCACTGAGCTTAATCCACTTATTTTTATTAAATAGGTAATTTGATATAAGTATTTAATATGTAGCATTAAAAATAAATGTACATGAAAATCATTCAGAAATATTAAAATACAGATTGTGACTTGCTAGGTCTATAGCAAGGATACAATCTGTTTAACAAAAGGATGACAAGCTGTTCCCACCAAGCGCTTATGTTGCTAGTAGGAATGAAATATAAATAAATATAGAATATGATCAGAAAAAGGAAGTGAAGTGAATTACTCCTCACACTTGATGCAAGGGCTCTAAGAGTAAAGACTCAGGTATAGGAGAATAATGACACAAGGATGATATTAGTTATTGCAGAGATTTCAGGAGAAGGCATCTGCCTGAGATTTGTAAGAATCACATCAAATCCAGGCATGTTCCTAAGAACTAAGTTTATGAGCAAAGCTGAAACACAGTTTTTAAAAAATATTTGTTCCAGGGGCCTGCCCCTTAGCGCAGTTGTTAAAGCGCCTGTTCATGCAAATGCAGTCAGGCGCAGGATACCGTGGTTTGATCCCCACATCCATCTGCCTTACCAGACCCACGCTTAGGGCAGCCTGAGCCAGTAAAAAAAAAAAAAACCAATAATAATAATAATCATGCTCAACTTTGGGCTGGGGAATAAGTGGCTCCGTAGAATAAGTGCTTACTTGACAAACACAGGGTCCTGAGTTCAATCCCTGGTATCACAAAAAAAAAAAAAAAAAAAAAAAAAAAATTGTTCCAACATGGCAGCAGTACACTGGAAAGCAGGGGCAAGGAGTCAGACTGTGCTACTGGCCCAGGCATATGCATCACTGGGGTAGAGACCCTGTCTAAGCCTGAAGATTTTTGTCACTGAAAGGTGGTCTGGATCAACCAAACTTCTATAATCATTAGACTTTCCTGGGAATCTTATATAATCTGTTCACAATAAATTAGTTTTGGTGTCTAATTTGCCAAACTGAGGCTATTTCTAATCTCTCTAATTCATTTCTGGACCCCAATGAAAACAGCAAACCCTGTTCTCTGTGAAAACTGCCATGGGTAGATATTTATCTCTATATACATTAAGCAAAAACTCCACATCTCCTCCTTTTCCTAGTCCCCTAATAACCTAGAATCTAATTTCTTTCTCAGTGAATTTGCATATCCTAGATATTCCACATAAGTGCAATCACAGTATTTTTCTTTTGTCTCACTTGTTTAATTTAGCATGTTTCAAGGCTCATCCATGTTACAACGTATGTCAGAACTTCACTCTTTTTAAAGACTAAATAACAGTCTAATATACATGTATATATGTTACATTTTTATCCAAGTATCTACTGATGTACACACGGTTTATTCTCACCTTTTTGCTCTTATGAATAATGCTGCTGTGAACAATGATGTATAAATGTCTGTTGAAAGGCCTGTTTTCAGTTCTTTGGGGTATATACCCAGGAGTAGAATTCTTTGGTGATAGGGTAATTATATGTTAAGTTTCTTGAGGAACCTCTTCCTTATTATATTTGAGTCACTGGCCAAACTAATTCAATTTAACTTTATTTCACATGTAGAAATAGTTATACTCAATCTTTTTGTGGAACAGAATATGAGTCTCTGGGATCATTGCCATGGAAGGAGTTAGGTAGACATTTCACATACCACAATCTCAACTCTTAAAATTATAATTATTTGCACATGGTGATGCATGCCTATAATCTCACATCTTCCTGCTGAGGCAGAAAGATCACCATGAGTTTAAGGCCGACTTGAGCCATATAGCAAAAAACAAAACAAAACGGATTCAGTTATCTCTAACTAAGAAAGAAAAAAGTTGAGGCCCAGAGGTTAAATATCAACATCAATGATTTTGAAAGGTTCAACCTCTTTTTATTCATTGAATTTCAATGGCCTAATGTCTTTTGCCATCCTAGGTGAGAGTGAAACTAGAACCATCAGAAACAGAATAACTAGGATCGGCCAAATAGCTCAGCAGATTAAAGCAGCTGCAAGCAGGCGCAAGGGCCAGGGGTTCAAAAAAAAAATAAAAAAAAAATAAAAAAATTTAAATGCAAAGTTCTCTCTGGATTAGAAGAGAAACAGTCACAGGTGGGTCAGTGATTTGAGTGTGAAAAGCATGTCACCTTGCAAAATGTCAGCTGAATTATTTGTGAAGGCATCAGATGAGTAAGATATTTTTATGAGCAAAACATTGCAATTTTCCCATCAGTGGGACTATGCATAAAAGACAGAACGAAACCAACTCATTTCCCTCTGTTGCTGTCTTGGATTCTAGGGGAACAAGAATTATTAACATAGGCATAGCAAAACAGTATCTTCTCCAGACACCTCCCCAAAAACTTTCACTGGTTTCTCCAGGGACATAGAGGAGCTGATCACATAGATTTAGAAGGTGTTCTGTGTACTATAGCAGGAAAGGAGATCAAACAGATGACTCAGAGGCACCAGAGCAAGCTGTCTGTAAAAGGCTCCAAGCTCCATACTCATTTACAAGTTGCACCCACACCTTCCTTTACACCAATCTGGGAAGCAGCTGGGGTGATAATTCTACCACCACCCACTCTTCCCCAGCATTTGCTCTTGTCCTCCATCCACAAGGGGTCTAACTGTGTGTCTCTAAATTTTTAATTAGCCTGGCTCAAAGCTACTACTATCTGGCAAAGAGCAACCCTAAAACCTTGGTTGAAGAAAAAGTCTGGTCAGTGTTCTTCCTTTTCACCTCTCTGAAGGTATCCCATTTCCTAGTCCCATTTCATCAAAGCTGTAGCTCTTATCATTCTCTGAAATCATATATTCGTTTTCTTCCTTTCCCTCAAAATAATGTAAGCTCCTCAGATTTTTGTCTTGTTTGTAGCTATATTCCCAATATAGAGAATAGTGCCTGCTCCAGAGCTTTTAAAAATATACATTGAAAGAACTAATAGATTTTTTTTTTTGCTCTGAATGCCTTCAGGGCAGATTTGGTTGGCTTGAGTTGTGGGGATCGAACCACAGCAACCCGAGTCTGACTGCTTTGTTGAAGCAGCCACTTAAAGAACTGAGCTAAGGGGCAGGCTCCCCAGATCTTATTTTTAGATTTCCCTTATCTGGAGAGACTTCCCCTTCTTTTATCTGCAATGAAGCTGTATTTAGTATTATTTTACCTACATTGGAGAAAATTTACAGAGGATCTCACATCCACATGCAGGCAAGGTAGGATGGAGAAGTGGTACAGTGTTGTAAAAATCCTCAGGGAAAAGATGGAAGGATGACCTCATGGGTCAGGATTGTTGCTATTGGAGTTTTAAATAAAAAGAGGACTCCAAAAGTCTGGAAAGCTTAGGAACATTTGAGTTATATGTAGAAATACAAAACACCTTCCTTGCATAGGAGCAACTAGTTTAGAAACCAGACACCTAAATAGATAGTCACAAAGTCTTTGGGAAAAAAATCAGGCTACTATAAGTATAAAACATAATGGAAGCACACAACCCACTCCCATATGTTGGGTAAAGGGAACCTGGGAATATTTCAAGAAGTGTTACTAAACTGAGTCTTACAGCAGGAGTCATTGAAATGAAGGGAGGAGTAAGTATTCAAGGAAGAACAGCATGCCTGAAGTCACGGATGCAAAAGAACTCATGGGGTTGGGGCTCAGCACAGTGATCAAGCACTTGCCTAGCATAAGAGAGGCCCTAGGTTTAACCCCTAGCACAACAAAAGGCAAAGAAGAGGAAGAAGAGATGGAGGAAAAAACATGAAGAAGAAATGGTTTCTAACTGATCTCCCAGGATTTGATATATATATATATATATATATATATATATATATATATATATATATAGAGAGAGAGAGAGAGAGAGAGAGAGAGAGAGAGAGAGAGAGAGAGAGAGAGACAGAGACAGAGACAGAGACAGAGACAGAGACAGAGAGACAGAGAGACAGAGAGAGACAGAGAGAGAGAGAGACAGAGAGAGACAGAGAGAGAGACTACCATGGTTTCTGTCTCCCTTATTATGCCATACTGTCTTATTCACCATGGTACCTAATATCCTACAAAGATACCTGGCAGAGAGTAAGGGCTGGTAAATATTTGCTGGATGAACAAACCATTCTCTAAGTTGTCTTAGCCTGTTCATCAAATGGAATCTTTTTTTTTTTTTTTTGGTGGAACCAGAGATTGAACTCAGGCCCTTGTGCTTGCCAGGCAAGCACTTATTCTACTAAGCTATCTCCCCAGCTCCAAATGGAATATCTTGTACATGCAGTGGCACATGGCTGTGATCCCAGCATGGAGGGAAGCCGAGGCAGGATGTTCACAAGTATTCTGTGCAAATGGAAATAAAAAGCAAGCAGAAGGAACTATACTTGTATCATATAGAAATATAAAACAGACTTGAAGCCAAAAACAAGAAAGACAAAGAATGCCAATATGTAAAGGGATCAATCCAACTAGAGGAACTATAGATATAGACTCAATGCAAGGCAACCATGACATAATCCAAACATTACTGGATACAAAGGGAAAGATGAACTCCAATACAGTAATATTTGGGGATTTACTTCAACATCTTTCTTCCTCTCTCTTTCTCTGTCATCTTTCTTTCTTTTTTGTGATATCTGCACTCTCATGTTTTTTGGGTTTTTTGTTTGTTTTGTTTTGTTTTTGCGAAACTGGGAATTGAACTACAGGCCCTTGCGCTTGCCAGGGAAGCACTTATTCCACTGAGCCATCTCTCCTGCCCCTGCACTCTCATGTTTAATGCAGTATTATTCACAATAGCAAAGATATGGAGAAAACCTAAGTGTCAACAGATAAAGAAAATTACATATATATACACAATGTAATAATATTCAACTTTTTAAATAGTGAAATAGTATTTACAACAACTTGCTTGAATCTAGAAAACTTTATGTTAAGTGAAATAGGTGACAAGCGCTGAAAGGTAAGTACAACATGACCTCAGTCATATGTGGAATTGAAAAAGATGTTAGAGAAGTAGAGTAGAAACGAAGTAGAGTAGAGCAGTAGAAGCCGGGGAAGGCAGGGACAAGAGGATGAGCAAAGCTGGTTAATAGGTTCATAGTTATAGTGTGGAAGAATAAATGATGAGGTTCTATTGTCTGGTATGGTGGTTATAATTAACAAAAATGTTTTCTGTATTTCAAGTGGCTAGAAGAGAGGACTTGAATATCTCACTATAAAGAAATGCTTTTTGTTTGTTTGTTTGTCCCGTCCCAGGAGGTTGACAGGAGGATCCCCACTACTTTTTAGTGGTTTCCAGGAGGACCTCTCCACCGGAGCAGAGCTGACCATGGGCCCTGGGATTTGTGTCCAACGCGCGCAGGTCAGCAGCCTGGAATTCCAAGTGCAGGTTGAACGCTGCCAGTGCAAGCCATTGACGCTGAGTGCGCTCCTGAGACCAATTGTCACTATCGTTATGACAGGAAGGTCCTCTGATGAGCTGCAAAAAAGAGCTAAAGAAACACACGAAATGTTAAAATTAGTGTATGACGATGGTGTAGTAACCAGGAAGACTGTTTACAAGCGGTCGCAGCGATCTCGTAAGGGTTCCGAGTCTGTCAACGACGAGGAGCGGTCTGGACGTCCTTCCACCTCAAAAACCCGAGAGAATGTTGAAAGAGTGAGCGAAATGATTCGGCCAAACAAGCGGTTGACTACTAGGAAAATTTCTGAGGATCTGAACATCTCTTAAGGTACCGTACAAAGCATCTTAACGACAGATTTGAACACGCGGCGAGTGAATCTGGAATGTATGCATCCACCGCCACGGGAGCTGGAGTTAGAGCAGTAGGTCAGTGCCCGTGGTGCCAGGGCGCTGTGTCCCTTTCATTTAACTCTGCTGAGGTAGGTGTTGTTCTCATGTTGGTGGCCACCGAGAGATGGTTAGGAGGGACTGGGGCTCCCAGTGAGTCGCTGTGCACAAGGAACCCTTGAAGTGTAACTTTGTAGCTATGTGAGTAAGGTGATGCCTTGGTGTTTAATGTCTCTGTATAGCAGTAAAAAGTATTTACAGGGGCCGGG
The DNA here is from genome assembly GCF_000260255.1 of Octodon degus. NCBI lineage: Eukaryota > Metazoa > Chordata > Mammalia > Rodentia > Octodontidae > Octodon > Octodon degus. Next base: position 4,794,708 of record NW_004524624.1, read on the forward strand.
GAGATGGCTCAGTGGAATAGGCGCTTCCCTGGCAAGCACAAGGGCCTGAGTTCAATCCCTGGTTCCGGAAAAAAAAAAAAAAAAGGTATTTACATACATTAGTCCAGTTGGGGTGGAGCAAAACCAGAGCTGTTAGGAATATAAGCTCTTGATAGTACTTAATTGCATTGAACCTAGTTCCCCCCCCAAAAAAAGAGTATCTGTTAGCCTATCAAATTTTTTTAAATATATGTGGTATAATTTGAGAAAAGGACTTAAAGGACATGGTGGATTAGGACATGTAAGTATCAGAGGGGATAGTTTCATGTCGGAAGAAATGAAAGTCTGGTAAAGATCCTCAGAGCCCACATTCCTCCTACTCTGACAGTATGTCCAACAATTTGAATTATTTTTCATTAATTTGTATGCCAATTATATAGAATGCATTTTCCAAAAATTTTAAATATGATTTAAAAAAAGAAATGCTATGTTTGAGGTGATACATATGTTAATTACCTTAATTTGAGAATTAGATAATGTATAAATATGTTATGACATCTCATTGTACAAATGTATGTCAAATTTTTATCTAGTTGGGTGCTCCTGTGTTTGGTACATACACATTTATGAGTGTTACCTCATCCTCTTGAATTTTTCCCCTAACCAGTATATAGTGGCCTTCTTTATTTCGCTTGATCACTCTTGGTTTGAAGTTCAGACTGTCTGAGAATAGGATTGCTACCCCTGCTTTTTTCTGAGGTGCTGGGATATGTAATATTGTTTTCTATCCTTTGACTTTCAGCCTATGGATGTCTTTATAGTTAAACATGTTTCTTGTATACAGCATGTTGTTGGATCTTGTTTCCTAAACCACTGTGCCAGTCTATTTCTCTTAATTGGTGAATTGAGTCCATTTACATTGATGGTTAGAATTGAGATATATTGACTTATTTTTTTTT
>NW_004524624.1:4813881-4815928 GCF_000260255.1 Octodon degus
AAAACAAAAATGGAAAGATATCATTTGTTCTTTGGTAGAAAGAACCAAAATGGCCATACTCCCAAAATTGTTGTATAGATTTAATGCAATCCCAATCAAAATACCAGTAGCATATCTCACAGAATTAGAGAAAATAATCCTCAAATTCATTTGGAACCAGAAGAGACCTAGAATAACAAAGGCAGTCCTGGGCAACAAAGGCAAGGCAGGAGGCATAATGATCCCTACTTGAAATTATACTACAAATCTATGTGATAAAAACAACAAGAGCTGGGTATTGTAGCACATGCCTGTAATCCCAGCACTCAGGAGGCCAAGGCAGGAGGATCTCTGTGAGCTCAAGGACAACCTGTACTACAAAATAAGTTCAAGATCAGCCTAAACTGTACAGCAAGACTCTATCTCAAAAGGAGGTAAACAAAACAAACAAAAGGAAAAAACAACATGACCCAAAGACCAGTGGAACAGATTAGAAGATGCTGAAACAACTCCAAACACAATCAGCCACCTTATCTTTGACAAAGGTGTAAGGGCTGGCATCTAATGTAATACACTATTCATTTTTGGAAGTAGAAGAGACTGAGGCAGAATTCAATTTAGTTTGACCCCTGCTTGAAGTATTTATATAAAAGCAGCCTTGTATAAATTACCCCATTCCTCACTCCTTCCCCTGCCCTGTCAGAACTTCACAAACGTGCAGGAGATGAGGGCCAATTAAGAGCAATAAGAGACAGACTATTTGCCCATGCTTAACCCTAAATCCCTCTGCCCACGAGCTCACACCCATAGGATATAGGGGGCACCACTATCCTGCCCGGTTGCCATAGCAACAAAAAAACTATAAAAGCAGACAGGGAACAAAGAACTGGGCCTTTTGTGTTTTCCCAGATGGAAAGGGGATGCACACTGGTCACCAGCTATTAATATAGGCTCTGGAGCTGGGGAGATAGCTCAGTGGCATAAGCACCTGCCTGGCAAGCACAAGTTCCTGAGTTCGATCCCCAGTGCCACAAAAAAAAAGAAAGAAAGAAAGACTCTGTAATTCCTGTAATTTGGTCTCCCATGGGCAATATATCCGGTCCCAGCACTTAAAAAGGAACAAAATATCTTCACTGGAGGAAAGATAGCCTCTTTTTAAAAAATGGAAAAACTGGCTCTCCATATGCTGAAGATCAAAACTAGACCTATATCATCGTCACACACTAAACTAAAATCAAAATGTACAAGCATTTGCTAATGAAAATGTAAAACAAAATCAAAGTATATATTCACATGTTATCCATTTTACTATAGTGGGCATATCACTACACCCCCAGTTTAACTGACGCATAGCTGTCACACAGAAATGATGTGTGTTTAAATGCTATACATTTTTGTTTATTTCTTTGTGGGGATTGAGCTCAGGGTGTACAGAGCTACTCATGTCTTCAGTCTTTATTTTGAGACAGGCTCTTTCCAGGAGGAACATGAATTTGCAATACTCCTGCTTCATAAGCCATATGTGCTTGGATTAGACGATTGCACCACCATAGCTGGCTAGAATATCTCTTCTACTAGCCATAGGAAACAAAAGCTTATTTCCCAAGAGCTGATAGCAAACAGTTCATTGGTCATTTGACCAAACCAGGTATCAGCCCACTATGGCTTTCATACATCCTCCAGATATCATGGAAATTTAATCCTCAAATTCGTATGTTAATAGTGTTTGGAGATAGGGTGTTTGGGAGGTAATAGGTCATGAGGACAATGGATTAATGGGATATCGCTATGGTTTAGATATTCTCCAAAGGTCCATAGAGTGAAAGTGTGGTCTCCCAAGTGGCACTATTTGGAGGTGGTGTAACCTTTGGGAGATGAGGCCTGTGGGAGATCCTTAGGCCATACACCCCCGTACACTCTGACCATGACCCTGTTGCATGCCCATTCACCAGAAGCCCAAAGCAAAAGAGCCGGCCAAATAGCTCTGCGGATTAAAGCACCTCCAAGCAGGCTCAGGGGCCAGGGGTTCATTCCCTGGGCCTGCCATGCTGGCCCCGCCCCTGGGGTG
>NW_004524624.1:4817643-4818171 GCF_000260255.1 Octodon degus
CCAGCCAAATAGCTCAGTGGATTAAAGCTCCTGCAAGCAGGTGCATGGGCCAGGGGTTCGATCCCCAGGCCTGCGATGCGGGCCCTGCCCCCCTGCTGCGTGCTGAGATAGTGTGGTGGTATGCAACTGTAATCCCAGCTCTTGGGAGACTCTAAACAGGTGGATCACTGTGAGTGTGATCTAGTAGTGAGACCTTGAACACGCTGTAGACCCTTCCTTAAAATACAAAAAAAACCCTCATCTTTTCTACCGTATCCACCACTTTCAACACCAGATCCATAACCACCACCATAGGCACTATGCACTGCCAGAGCTTCTTCCACCAAACTGCCCCCCTTCATGGGTCCATAATTTGACTGCTGTTGTCCACTACAATTTCCAAAATCAGTGTAGTTCCCACCACCACCATAGTTACCACCACCAAAATTTCCTCCTTCGTTGTAACCATCATATCCTCCTCCACCACCACCTTATCTACCACCTTGGTTTCCATATCCTGGTCCACCACCACCATATCCTCCTCTACTA
>NW_004524624.1:4819774-4820715 GCF_000260255.1 Octodon degus
TTTTTTTTTGATCCTCTTAAGACAGGGTCTCGCTATGCAGTTCAGGCTGGCCTTGAGCTCACTTTGTAGCCCCCAGGCTGGTCTCAAACTCAGTGATCCTCCTGCCTCAGCCACCCAAGTGCTGGCATTACAAGTGTGTGCCAGCACATCTGGCTGTTCTTATATTTCATTTCTGTAACCACTTTCACCTTGTGTCAACTTGATTGACTTGGTAGCCACCTAGGTGACTGATGGGCCATCCTTCTGGATATGTCTGAGTGAGCCTTGGACTCATAACCTTGGGTTCTCTATTTGGTCTCTTGCCCTTTCTTCTCCAGCGCTGTTCCCCTGCTGTGCTTTGTGGCTACCACTGAATGAAAAGCTTTGCTCTTCCTGGCCCTTGTATCGTGTCTGCCTCGGAGGCAGCCAATTACACACGGTGGGTTGGGTATGATTTGCACACCAACCCCAAAGGTTCATGAGTTTGAAAATTAGTCCCAGCAAGGTGATGGTGAGAGATAATGGAACTTTTAAAAGGTAGGGTTAGTGAGAGGGTATTAGGTTATTGGAAGTGCTACCTTGCAAGAGATTAATGTAGTTCTTGCAGTACCTTTGTTTATTCAAGTCTAAGCAGGTTGTTACAAAGATTAAATTCGTTCACTGAAACCTTCATACTTCTTGTCTCACCAGATGATTTCTCCCTGTCACATGTACCCCTCACCATGAAATTATCTACCAGGTTTCAGAGGCCCTTAGCAGAGCTGAGTTCCATGCTCTGGGACCTCCAGAACTATGAGCTAAGTAAATCTCTTTCCTTTATACGTTACTAAGTGTTATGTATGATTTGGTTATAGACTTAATTGCATCCCTTCAAAAGGTCATGTTTTGGAAGCTTAGTCCCCAGGTAAGGGTATTTGTAAGTGGTGGAGCTTTTATGATAGGTAGTACTTGGTGAGAATCTT
>NW_004524624.1:4821704-4822457 GCF_000260255.1 Octodon degus
CAGCTGCAGGGTTTCACCCCAGGCCTGTATGCCAGGCCTGAGCTGAGTCTGGAGGGGACAAGGTAGAGTAGAGGGGAGAGACAACTCTCCCACACACTCACCGGGGCTGGTCTAGGACTGGATCTGGGGGTTCCCGGAACACAACAGAAATTCCTACTCGGTGGATGGAGTGGGAGGATACTACGGAGTGGTGGAGGGGTGTCCCAAGTGGGTGAAAGAGGGGCTCACCCATGCTGCTCCTTGGCTGGGACTAGTAGGTCCCACCAGAGCAGGGTAGCAGGAAGTTCTCCCACACACTCACTGGGCCTGGGCTAGGACTGGATCTAGGGGTTCCAGAATGTGGCAGAAATTTCTACTCGGCAGGCGGGGTGGGGGAGTTGCTGCTGAGTGGTGGGAGGCGTCCCAAGGGGGTGGAAGAGGGTCTCTCACCCACTCCATGCCTGGGCTGGGACAGCAGGTCCCACTGGCACAGGGTAGCCCCAAGCTCTCCCACACACTCACCAGGCCTCGGCTAGGACTCTCTTGTATACTTTAAATGTATAGATTACTCACAATTCCCAAAACAAAATAAATTTAAAAATAGATATAGACTTTTTTGTTTAGGGAATAACAACAAGGAAAAAAGTCTGTAATGATTCAGAAAAGAATTTTTCCCAAATAGTTTTGGTGCTGGAGAGTGAACCCAGGACTTTGCTTATATTAGACAAACGCTATTCCACTGGGCTACCTCTTCTGTCCTCCCAGTACTTTTTT
>NW_004524624.1:4822557-4823174 GCF_000260255.1 Octodon degus
CTTGGCCAATGTGCTCTCTGTGAAAGCCTGAGAGAATGTTTTCTCTCCATGTGAGTCTCCTTAGGCACACTCTACATCATCGATCACTTTCCTCTCCTTTCTTATTTAGAAAAAGTAAAAATGTGGTCTTTTTGTTGTTGTCCTGTTGATTCACAATTTCCTGTTCTTGTGTTAGTTCCCTGTAAGTATTATAGATAGCTAAGTTAGGTAAGAATATTGTAGGCAGTCAGACAGGGCTGGGCCCTTGACAGGTCAGTGCAAAAGACAACTGTAGTGGGAGGCACATATGCTGAAGACCAGACTTCAAGAACAAGAGGAACTACTCACCCATACACTTCCCCTAGGGATGAACAGAATATAGGTGCTTATGCCTCTATATTGATATTCTAAATAGGTATCTATCACCTTGGGGTAGACAACCAAAACCTTAACCCACGTCTTCTAGGAAAGTTCTTGGCTGCCCATGTGTGCTTGCTGCATGACTTGTTTCCCCATTTGATGCCCATTTAATCAGTATTATCCAAGCAACTATACTTGTATGCTTATTGATTGACCATAGTTTTGTCCCACCTCACACCAACCTTATGATTTTCCATTGGATCAATAATACCTAAGCA
>NW_004524624.1:4824399-4826289 GCF_000260255.1 Octodon degus
AGCTCAGCATATTAATATGACCTTACTTTTTATACCTCATTTTTATACTTTTCTGCTGGAGGGTTAAGACCAAGAGAAAGCAAGAGCTATATAACAAGAAATGTCACTTTGTATCTGACAAGGTCAGTCAAATCCCCTCAAGATTTAGCCTGAAACTCTGTACCACGCTTTGTTACACTGTGCTTTTAGGGTGTATTTGGAAACCATTTGTCTGCAAGGCAGGAGAGGCTGAGTTTTAAAGTGGCCAACTAATCTAGCAGAGGAAATTTCAAGGCAGCACGGCATTCAGACAGTAGCATGGGTATTGCTGGCTGCTTTTAGCCAGACTTACAATGAGAATGGGAAGAGGGTGGGAAAAATGAGCAAAACTTACAGTTTGGCCAGAAAAAGAAAGTGTTTAAAGAACAGTCCAGTTGCTAAAGAAATTAGCACCATTAAAAAAAAAAATCACAACCAGACAATAGGAAAGATGCCTTAAGGGCATCTCAGGATTGGCTTTGGAGCCTCAGGCTCAAAAATAGAGAAATGTAAATTCATTTCAGAGACTTCCAGACTTTCCTTTAAGAAGAGAATTTAGTATACCCTGCTAGCTGTCTGGGGAATGGCTTCCCTCCACTTGCTTCCCTGTTCAACCATGGAGACCCTAAGGGTGCTGACTCATGGATGAGGCAGGCCTAGGTATGACTACAGCTAGTGGCAGAGCTCAGGGTCCATCAACATGATACTGGTTTTTCAGGCACACAAAATGTAAAAATTATGGGGTCATGGAGGCTTCCCCCAGATTTCTGAGCAAAGCCTGGGAAGTCAGGGTCTGTATGGTGAAATCCAAATCTCTACAAGCAGCTCCTAGCGGTGTGATGTGTGAAGCTAGGAGAGTGAAGTCAGAGCTGTGCTGCAGACTGCAGGAAGTTAGAGAAGCCAGAAAAATGGAAATTGCAGGCAGTGAACAGAGTCAGCCCAAGAGAGTGGTGCTGTAGGTTTCAGCCAGCAAGGTTGCAGGGCAGGGCTGCCAAGCTCTTTGGAGTCACATCATACCAGCATGTGTCCAACATGGATCTATAGGGTTTCATATTTGCCCTGCTGCATTTTGGCCTTAATTTGCCCAATTACTCATTATTTTCCTTTTCTTCTTATGGGAATGGAAATGTTTCCCCTTTGCTATTATATCTTGGAGTATGTGTCTTGTTTTTGAACTTACAGGAGAGTTTGCCTTGAGTCCCACAGGAGCCTTAGTGATACTGGGGAAAGAAACTCCCAATCTGAAACATACCTGTGCTGAGTTCTTGTTCTCTAAAATAGGATAATAAATTTTAGTAACAACAGAGGTTAAGAGCAGAATATATTTATTGAGAAAAAAACAGACAGGACAGAAGGGGACCCAAGTGGTTTCCCAAGGAATTCACCTTTTCTAGGGACTTTTATACAGCAAAACCTGAGCTGAGGTGGGTCTAAGGTAGAAAACATGGTAACTCCCTAGGTGGGCATCAGGTGGGACAAAACTATAGTCAATGAATAAGACTGCAAGCATAAGTGGTCAGGTAAAATTGATTAAATCCAGATCAGGTAGAGAAGCAAGTCATGTAACAAGTGGACATGAATATAGAACAAGGGCTTTTCCTGTAGGGGAGCTAGATCTTTTGGAGATAGATCTCACTGTGTAGTTTAGGTTGGCCTTGAACTTGCACCAACCCTCCTCTCTCAGCCTCCTGAGTGTCAGAATTACAGGCTTGCACCATCATGTCCAGCCTCTCTTGTACACTTTATTTTTTTCCATAATTTTATTGAGAAACAAATAGCAATGAGACAGTTTCAAACCAAATTGGTAGGACAGATTCAAAAATTAACACATTGCATACATTCTTCCTAGTGGTTAATTACTGTACAAGATGC
>NW_004524624.1:4834394-4847716 GCF_000260255.1 Octodon degus
GTGGTGCTGGGGGATTGAACCGCGGTCCCTGTGCTTTGCTTAGCTTAGCTTGTTCTAAGTAGGTGCTTTAGACCACTGAGCCATCTCACCAGCCCCTCCCAGTACTTTTGATCCACAGTTCACTGGATCCACGAAGCAGAGTTCACAGATGTGAAGGGCCAAATTTAAACACCTCATATCTGTGCTAGGCTCCTCATAGCTACACATGCTATTTCACTTTACAGATAAAGAAATTTGAACTCAGAAGGGGAAAGTTACGTGCCCAAAGTCTCCCAGCTACTGATCAGTAGAACCTGAGATCGTCACTAGGTTTCTCTCCTCAGTATTTCTGATATTTCTGGCTTCTTTATTCATAGAGAACCATGCTGGGTTTTATAGGATGCTTAGTGGCATCCCTAATATATACCACTAGATGGCAGTAGCATCCCCTTCATTATGACTCCAAAAATGTCTTCAAACATTGCCAAGAGTACCCCAAAGGAATAAAATCCCAAAGTTGGGAATGACTAGTCTGTACCTAAGAAGGGATGTCACTGCCACCAGCAGATTACAAATGAGCTTTCCCTGAGCTTGGTTTGCCGGAGTTCTCTGGACTAAGTCAGTACCGGTGGATCTCTAGTATATGGAGTTGCTGGAAGAGAGGACCTCATAGAAACTCCTTGTGGTAAGTCATCTTCTTTACATGTGGCTACTGTAGTTACTTAAGTGCCTTCCCTAACTACTGAGCATGAGTAACTATCACTTGCTATTTTAAATCTATACTGTAAAGGCTGGCTGGGATTACAATGGCCTTTGAAAGTCTCTGGAATAAAAAGGTGCTCTGATATATTAGTAAAAACATATGGGATCCACTTCTTCATCCTTTCTCCCTCATAATTCAGGTTGGTCTGATTCAAATTTCATTTTACCCATTCTTGTTTTGTTTGCAGTGCTGGGGATCAGACCCAGGTTTCTCCACCACTGAGCAATAAGCCCAGTTCTCTCCTCTATCCATTCTTATATTCAAAATACAAAAGAAATGCCAAAGGAAAAGGTTATCATTCACAATAGTGTGGGGAAAATTTGTTCTTTAATCAAATAAATGAAAACCCAAATTCTAATTCTAATTACTATTTATTCTTTGGCGAGATGATTTAAACAACTTGTTCAACTAATACCTCAGGGTTTTTAATATGTCTAGTTTATGAAGGGAGGAAGTACAATTTAAGTGGACTAGCATGTGGACTGCTCCGGAGTTATAAAGTCAATTATTTAGTATAGCTCTACCTTACGTGTTACAATTAGCATACCTATATAAGTAGCTGAGGCATGATTATTGAGTTACTGCCCACTGAGTATTAGGGCATGCCCGACTTTGAGGTGGGTGCTTTATAATTCCTTAAGCCAAGCTGCAAAGCAGGTATTATTTGCAATATTTTTAACCTGTTGGGAATTGAACCCAGGATTTTGCGCATGGTAGGCAAGCACTATATTCCAAGATCCTTATTTAGATTTTTGAAATGAGAAAACTGAGGGTGGAGAGTAAGCAATCCACTCAAGATCAGAAAACCTGTGGTATAGAGGAGAATCCATCCTAATTAAGAGATAAATGTACTGCATGTATAAAGTTTCTGTCCTTAGCAGAGAAGCACATAGGACTTTCTGAGTAGAATTTGCCTAATTTTACTGAATGTCTTAGGCAGTTCCTTATATGACAGGTGAGTCTGATCATTTATAAATCGCTGAAAAAGTTGCAATTAATTTAGGTAATATTAATTTTTAAAATGTGTCCATGAAGCCTCAGCTACACTGTGGGAGGAAAAATTTTAAAAAGACAGAATCAGCCAGCAGTAGCAGAATCTGCCTTCTCTGGAGCAGTCCACATGCTAGACCACAGAACCAGCTCTGGAAGGCCTTCACAATAGTGGCAAGCAGGGCAGAGGAAAAAAGAAATACAAACGAGGTGTTTGCAGAAAGCTATGGTATAGGAAGAGCCCGAAACATGATAAAGTAGGTGGAGTGCACACCGCTGAGGAACAGTTTGGGCTGGTCGGAAAGGGCTGGTAAGAAACGGACATTTTGAGCTGAAATGTGAATACTGAGACCCAGAGAGGCCATGAAAGATCTCATAAAGAGATTATCTTTAGAGTTGTTGCAAGTTCTAGGAGTTGGTAGATCCAGCGCTCGCTAACTCCAATGATCATGTGTATGAATAAACAACTTAGATCAGTTGTTGACCTTACACACAAAGGAGGGGAGAGGAAATGAGCCATCGCTGTTGCCCAAGAGGAAGCCACTGTAGTACAGGATAGAGAAGTAGCTCTAGCATTCATCTTGTTCAGCCCCTTTTTTATAGATAAGGAACTAGAGTCCTAGAGGAGCTAAACACTTGCCTGGTGTTGTAGGACTGGACAGTGGCTGGACCATTACTAGTATCTAGACCTCCTGGCTGCTTGTCACCTATGAAAAGATATTTTGGGAGTGGGAAAATAAATCTGAGCGCAGGACCCGCCTTGAACCCTGAGTTGCCCAGGTTCAGGTGTTGGGTTTCAATCCCTAGACAGTGTCACTGTGATCATCTCTGCTTCTGTTGTCTCTGTAGTAGCCAGTCACGGGGTTCTAGGAACAGATATATCAGGTGACAATGAAAGACACCAGTTTTGCCAGCCAGATAGCTCAGCAGATTAAAGCACCTGCTTAGGCAGATGCAGGGACTGGGGTTCGATCCTCGAGGGCTGTGCTGGCCTTACCCCCAGGACACACTGAGATGGGGATTGAGATTGGGTGTGGTGGCACACACCTGTAATCCTAGTGCTTGGGAAGCTGAAAACAGAATCACTGTGAGTCTGATCTGTATAGTGAGACCCTGTAGACCCTGTACTAAATACATTAAAAAAAAAAAAAAAAAGACACCTGTTTAGAGCAGAATAGTGTTCTATAAGTCAGTCCTTTTCCATGGCTTGGTTATGAGTTACTATTTTAAGTAAAGGTATCTTAGATGTTGTATATACAAATATTAATGCCAGATCCCGGACAGTCATGGTAATCCAATACAAACACTATCTCTGTCATCTTGAAGATTACAGTGAGGAGTTATAAATATACGGTAAACACAAACAATTGTAAAATTGTAACTGTGTCAAGTTCAGGGAGCAGTTAGGTCCAACTGGGGTGATGGGAATTCCATCCACTTGAGATGACCTGGATAAGCTTCCTTGAGGAAGTGACACTTAAGGGGACAGCTGAAGGAATTATCTAGTTCTGGTCTGAGGCATGTGCAGCCCCCAGTGGTGCCACAGTGCAAGGAAAGTACTACGGGACACTCAGGGTTATGCTCCACGGTGGGCAAACCATGGGAGACCACACTGGATGGAAAGGAAAAGGCACCTATTCACAGCTAGCTCCAGGGAGAGGGAGGGCCCCAGTGGTGCCACAGGCAACATCTCACTGTGCGCAGCTGTGCAGTCTTCAGTGAGGAACAGAGAGGGGAGGAGAGATAGTGAGCCAGCAGACAACCCCAGGCTTGCTTTTGGTTCCCTCTGGCCCTTTCCTGCTCCCTTCCCGCCCTGTGCTGAGTGCAGTGGGCACTGACTCCTGCAAGTTCTGTGCACTCATGGGGAGTGCTTTACGCCTAAGCCTGAAGAAATCTGGAGAAGCAGCTTGTCTCTAAAGGGAAAAAGTATGGCTTTTTAAATTCCACTTTGCCCTGACAGTTACAAAAGTGCTAGCAGAATGCTACTGTGGCCAGAATGCAGGCAGCAGAGCAGAACTTTGAGGGTAAAAGGCCAATTCAATTTAGTAGCGTTAACAAAAATAGAAAACAAGCCCCAAATTGGGAAACCCCCACAATCATGTGGGTCCTGAAATCTCCATTCAACAAGATGATCTGACAGCATTTAGAGAAAAAACAACAGAGAAACATTGAAAACAACTTAATTGGCTACGGCTTAGGCAACTGATCAACCGGCTATAGGGTAATATGCAGTGTAACTAGTCAATTGACTGCGGGCCTTCTGCAACCAACCAAATCTCAGTGGGAGATTAAACTGTTGCTAGGTCTGTGGGGCCTGGTACAGATGCCCAATCCGAAATATGGCCACCCATAATCAGTTTATTGCTAGAAGGTAAACTAGGTGTTCAGGTCAACAGTCTTGTTCAAAACACCTCAAAAGTGCTAGATGCCTTATTTTTAGAACTATAAATGGGGATGCAATTGTGCACGCCTGTCATTCCAGCTGTTCTGGATGCTGAGGTAGGAGGACTGCAAGTTTGACCCCAACCTGAGAAATTAGCAAACTCCTGTCTCAAACTTTAAAAAAAAAATTTTTTTTTTGTTTTTTTTTTTTGAGATAGGAGCTTGCTACATATCTCAGGCTATGATCCTGCCTCCACTTCACAGTGCTAGTATTACAGGTGTGTACCATTCTGCACAGCTTCAAAGTAAAAATCTTCAGAAGGAGCTAAGGCTGTAGGAAGAGACTGTTTGCCCAGTAAATGTGAGGGTCCAGACTGTAAAAACAGAAACAAGATGGGCATGGTGACACACACTTGTACTCCTGGCATTCTGGAGGCTGAGGTAGGAGGGTCACAAGTTTGAGTCCAACCGGGGCAACTTAGCAGCTTACTGAGACCCTGTCTCCAAAAAACAAAAAATTCAAACAGGTTCGGGGATGTAGCTCAGTGAGAAAGTCCTAATATTAAAGCCTGAGTATTTAAAAAAAAAAAAAAAAAAACCTCCAGAAAACTATAAGGTCCTGGAGCAAGTAGAGATAATCAGAATAAAATGGGAACACCAAGAGGTAATCTAGCACTGAGGCCACTTGTATCCTAAGATTTTTACTAAATAGTTTTCAGTTTTTAAAAAAGGAACAAATTTATTAGCAACTTTATTTCTACAAAAGAGAAATAAAATGTATGCCCACAAAAATACATACACAAGGGCTGGGGAGATAGCTCAGTGGTATAAGTGCCTGCCTAGCAAGCACAAGGGCCAGGGTTCAATCCCTGGTACCACATGCTGTGCCAGCTCCCAGCGTGGTGGCGCATGCCTATAATCCCAGTGCTGGGGAGGCTGAGACAAGAGGATAACTATGAGCTCAAGCAGTGGCAAGATCCTGTACCAAACGAACAAACATAAATGTTTATCACATATTCAAAATAGGCACACAAAAAAACCTGAAAAAAACCCACAAATATCAACTGGTCAAAAATATGAAGCAAGTATTCATAGGATAAAAATGTGACGCATTGACACAATGAATCCAGCAATAAAAGCACAACTATGCATGGGTGGACCACAGCACGGTAAATGTATTTTTAAGAAATGTCCAAAAAGGGCCAGAGAGATAGCTCAGTAGAATAAGTGCTTGCCTGTCAACTGCAAGTGCAAGGTCCTGAGTTTAATCCGTGGTACTACCAAAAAAAAAAGAAAGAAATGTCAAAAAAACACAAATACATAACCATATATTAACTTTCCCTGGGCTGAAATCTTTTTACAATAAAGAAAACATTTTAAAATTGGATTGTGAAAAAAAATAAAGTTGGATTGTAGCAATCATTGTACAATTCTACATTTATTAAACATATATTGAATTGTACATGTAAGACAGGTGAATTGGGCTGGAAAGATAGCTCAGCAGTCTAAGTGCCTCCCTGGTAAGTACAAGGACCTGAGTTCAGTGTCTAGTACCACATGCAGTGCCAACCCCAGAGCCCCAAGTATGCTGTGCCACCCTAAAATTGGGCATGGTGGCACACATCTGTAATCCCAGCACTGGGGAGGCTGACACAGGAGGATCACTATGAGTCTGCACTGCATAGTGAGAACCTATATCCAACAAATAAATAAATAGGTGAGTTGTTGTGGTTTATAAATCATGCTTCAATAAAGCTGTTCTTGGGCTATTAAAAATGGCCTAGATTTGCACCTGGAGATGTAACTTAGCGGTATAGTGTTTGTCTGGCATGCACAAGACTCTAGGTTTGGGACTGAAAAAAAAAATGTAGGAATACCTTTTTTTTGTTGTTGTATCAGGGTTTTAAAAGGGGAGTGGGCATATATTTAAAAAAGAATCGAATAAAATCCAGTACTCTTACCTTTCTCCCAGACACACAGACGTGTACAAGACGCAAATACAACTAAGTGATACCAGGCCCTCCACAACTGTTCCCGGTCTTTGCTGGTGAAGCCTATTGCTGGGGAATCAGGACGCCAACAGCTTCAGCTGAACTTGGCCCCACCCAGGCTAACCACATGCCTTCTTTAAAAACATTTTTTTTTTAAATACAGGGTCTCACTACACAGTTCAGACTCAAAGTGATCCTCCTGTCTCAGTCTCCCTAGTGCTAGGATCACAGGCATGCACCATCATGCTGGGGTCCAGGGGCCAGCACAGCATAGCAGTACGGGGGATCGAGCTCAGGTCCTTGAACTTGCCAGGCAGGTGCTCAGACCACTGAGCTATCTCCCTAACCCTAACCACACACCTGCTGAAACCCAGTTTCCTTGCCTTCCTCCTACAGGCCATGGTAAACTGGGTTCCTGGGCCAAAGAACGTAGTCCAAGGACTGTCTAGAGCTGGCGTTCTCCACTACTGCTACCCACTGAAATTACCTGGGACTCTTTTCATTCCCAGGGTCCCATGTGTTATCCCAGACCAACCAAATCAGAGCTTCAAGTGGCACAATCAAGTATGAGACCTGTCTGATGCTCCACGGGTGATCCTGGAGTCACAGGGATTCTGGAAGCTAGACTGTGTCCTTCCAGACCTCCAGCTCTGCTAAGATGAGCTCTGTGGGACTTCAGGCTCATGTTTTACCTAAATCTCTACTTTGTGTGATTTAGACTCTGCATTTTCATACTCCCTAGAGCAATGAGGCAAGTTCATGTAAATCAACTAGAGGAGCCAGGAAACAAGTGCAGCACATTTGTCCCTCCTGGAAGGATGAGTTCAATTTTTAAACTAAAGGCACTTGGGCTTAACAACTCATTAACTAATTAACACTAATTTAACAAGTTAGGGGTGAATAGAGGAGATCAGTGTTTAGGACTCACCAGTAGATTTCAATATATGGCCAAGATTGAGTACTACTGATAGACTTCCCCGTAGATTCTGGTTTGTGCTTGAGTTTGTTTTCTCTGACATAACTCATGTTCTTAATTCATTTAATTTAAAACCTTACACTTTGCAGGCCATCCAGGTAGCTCAGCGGACTAAAGAACCTGCTTAGGCACAGTGTAGCGGCTGGGTTTGATCCCTGGCGTGCTGTGCCAGCCCCACCCCCGGGGCACACTAAAATAGCGATTGAGATTGGGCGTGGTGGCGCACGCCTGTAATCCCAGCGCTTGGGAGGCTGAAAACAGGAGAATCACTACAAGTCTGATCTATGTAGTGAGACCCTGTAGACCCTGCAGACCCTGTACCAAATAGATGATAGATAGATAGATAGATAGATAGATAGATAGATAGATAGATAGAACCTTACACTTTGCTTCTCTAATCTTGCCAACAACTTTCCCTTGTCAACAGAAAGCCACTTTAGTAAAGGACTCCAAGTAGCAACTAGGATGGAAAGAGAGAGCCTCGAACATTTAGACACAGCTCCCAGGTCTCTGGGGGCTTCTAGTGCCACAGTGTAGTATCCTGTCTGTGCCACACTCAGGGTGCCTAGAAAGCATGCGTTTCTTTCCTTGTTGTTATAGGTTTGTGGCAGGATTGTTTGTATAACCTGGTTAATAGCAATTAGCTTTAAAAGGGAAGGGCTGGGGATATAGCTCAGTGGCACAGTGCCCAGAAAGCATGAGGTCATGGGCTCATTCCCAGTACCAGACAACAACAAAAGGGGAAACCAAGGTCTTAGGCCAAGTGCCTCAGTGTGGATGTGGAAATGCCTGCCTCTTTCTGCAAGGCTCAGCTAGCATGAACAGACTTTTAGGTTAGATTTATTGACAAAGTAAAGTGATGAGACTCTCTCTAAAGCCAGATATGGCCTCATTCCTTGTTACAGCCTTTCAGTAATTAAAGAAGCTACTGTTCATCAAGTACGCCTAGGTGTATCACACACTGTATCAAACACTTAACATGTTCTTCCTTCTGAGCAGCTACACAAGGTAAATCTATGTTAGAGATGGGGAAACCAGAGCTTACACGGGTTTAATGAATCGCCTGCCATTGCAGTGAGCTAAAGGTGGAGGTAGACTTCACACCTGCCTGGCTGAATCCAGAGATTCGGCTGCATGGCCTTGGCTGACCCAGCGTGGCTCTCCCCCCTTCCAGGTAAGTCTCCTTGGCCCTCTCTTCTGCCTTGGTGTCATTTCTATGAAAAGCAAAATGACTTATTATGTGTTGATGAGTCTTCTGCAATTGGAGAAAGTGAGAGGTGGATGTGATGACGTATTCAGAAAGTGTTTTCCTATTCTGGGGTGAAAATCTAGGGCACTGCACAGGTTAGGCAAAAATTTATCTTGATGCTGCCTTCCAGCTTTTCCAACTCTAAGGGTGAATAGAAAATATTCCTTGGAGGTGAGAACACTGTTCCTAAAACTGTTTCCCATTCTAATTTCAAGGAGATCAGACCCCTGACCCACCTCCTGACTGTGGCCCCCAGGACTGAGTTCTAAGTCCTTGTCATGAGGACAGAGTGGGTCACACATACCCGGGAGGGAAGACAAATGTCTCAGGAGGTAAGTCAGCCCCCAAAGCACTGTATCAGTCAGTTTTTGTTGCCAAAATGAAATGCCCATGGCTGAGTACTTATTTAAAAAGGAAAAGAAGTTTATTCAGCTCACAGTTTTGGAGGCTGAAAGTCCAAACAGCATAATGGCAACTCTGGCAGGGGTTCCCTAGGATATCTCCTTGTGGCAGATGGCAGGATGGTGGGATTGAGGGAGAAGGCACCGCGAGAACAGGGAGCCAGAGAGTGGGGAGGGGCCCATCTTACAGTCCCCAATAACTTCCCTTCCTACAGTCCTGCCATGTCCCGACACTGCCACGCTGAGGCCTTTATTCCCAAAACATGAACCCTCAGGGTCCAAGCCACATTCAAGCCATATCCAAACTGTAGCAAGCACTTAAACCTCATTACCCCTTAAAAGTAAGAATTTTCAGTGTGCTCCCCTGATACATGCCTTAGAAGAGCTGAGCATGCAAGTTTCTCGAGATTTCCTGCTGCCTTGGGGAAGGGACTTGTAAAGAAAGACCTGAAGAAAGACCTGCCACTGAGCGTGTGAGCTGCTTTGCTCCAGAGAGTTCCCAGAGAGGAGGAGATTGTCGTGTGGGGAGCACCTTCTCCACACCACGCTGTGCTAATTAGGGAAGGGAACCTGAGCCATCAGAGCAGGTGCTGCTCTCCAGGGGCTGTTCCCAAAATGGGAACTGGTGCAAATGAGCCTAAATGAAGCAGAATAAAGACTGGCAGACAGCGCAGCAGCTGTCAGCAGACCGGTGGGAAGGGCAAGCCAGCAAGAAGATGGTCCAAAGCTTTGGGGGATTTTATATGTATTGGTGTAAAAAAAAAAAAAAAAGTAATTATTTAAAGGAAAAACATTTTGCCTTTAGTTGATATAATCATTTTTCCTGAGATTTAGAATAATGGGGAGGGGGCCAGGGAGACAGCTCAGTAGAATAAGCACTTGCCTGGCAAGCGCAAGGGCCTGAGTTCAATCCCCAGTTCTGCCATAAAAAAAAAAAAAAAGAAAGAAAGAAATTCTTAGAATAATGGGGATATTTTTTAAAATCACTTAAGAGAACATTTTTTTATAAATAAAAACTTTGCCCTTGTTTCAAAAAATGTATATATCAGTGATAACTGTTCAGACTTTACCTGGTAATACTAGTGGCTCTGCCCAACTCAGCCTAGGCCCATGGGGTCCTTAACAGTGTCAGGACTGAAGTATTTGCAGCTTCAGCTGCTCCCTACAGACGGGGCCCAGGTGTGGGCATGGCCGGCCCCAGAGCTCCCAAGCAGGGCTGAAAAGTAGAGCAACATTTTTGGGGGCAGAGGAGGCCCAAGCGACAGTGGCAAAGCTGAGGGGTGGAACCTGCTGCAAAGTGATCTCACCTCAGTTCCCTAACAAAGGAAGAGTGCCAGCTGGGGCTAGGCCCTGGGGAGAAGCAGCAAACAAGACGCGCGCACACCCTGAGCTCACTGGCTGATATGCTGCCAGGAGGAGGGTGGGGAGAGAAAATAAAGGCTTTAGTTCATGGCAATAGCTGCGTGGGGTAATAAAATACTGTAAGGCAATGCATGTGTGTGAGTGTCAGGTGGGAGACTGTAGAACAGGTCGCTGGCGAGGCCTCTAATGAAGCAACACGGAGGGGTGGTCGTTCAGGACCAACACTTCCTCCTCCCTGCCATGGCTTGAATATCCCCACCAAAACTCAGGCTAAAATGTACGCCCTTGGGAAGTATTAAGAGGTGATTATACCACAAAGGCTTTGCCTTCATAACAAGATTAACCAATTCATGGATTAATGGGCTGCAGGATTGTGGGTTATCTCTAGAGTGCATCTGTTTAAAAGCCAGTCTGGCTCTGCTCCCTCCATGCACTCCTTTATACTGTGTGATGCCCTGTGTCACCTCCAGACTCTTCAGTCCCCAACAGCAATGAAGACCCTCGACTAATGGAGCTACCCAGTCTTATACTTTCCAGCCTTCAGGAAAAAATAAGCTTCTTTCCCTGTAATTTACATAGTCATAAGTATTCTGTTACAGCACAAAAATCAGACTTGGACACTTCCTTTCTGTGTGAAGGAAACAGCCAGTACTGAGCTATCAGACAAAAAATAGTTACCTTTCTCATTAAATATGATACCACTTCCTTCAAACCCAATGCCACAGCCTGCAAAGTCCACAGGTAGACTGCATATGTGATGAAGGGAGCATGGCTCATGTGTGGAGTAGCAGAGGCACCCTCAGTTCTGTCAATGCAAAGGGAAGGGCAGGATTCTGTCATTTATTGAGCAAGTACTCTGTTGTTCATATGTAGCCTATCTTTAAGACATGTTAATTTGGGAATGCTTTATATTTACTACAAAACTGTCAAAACTACAAAATTCAGAATGTTTTAATACTATTAAATTATAGATTTTTCTTTGGATTTCACATTTATTGTATTAGTTCATTTTCTATTACTATCACAAAATATCTGAACATAGGAAGCTCATAAAGAAAATGGGCTCATTTCGCTTACAGTTTTGGACACTGAAAGTCCAAATAGCATGCTACAGGCTATGGCAAGGGCCTGCTGGTTGCATCACCTGGTAGCAATGACATCATGGCAGGAGGGTGTGGGAAAGGGAGAGGTCACATGGTAAGACAGGAAACCAGGGTGGGGGAGGGGCGGCCTGTGCTTTCCTCTCTCATGAACTCCTCAGAGCCCCACAAGAAGAACAGAACATCACACTCAATAATCTATTTCCCACAAGTATAGGTCCCATTATCTCTTAAAACAGGCTTGCTCAAGACCCGGATTCCAACAAATAAATCTTTAGGGGTAACTAACAACACCTGGACCACAGCACTTACCTTTTTAACATGTTATTCAATTCTCCAATGGCTCTGGCCAACGTGAAGTTCAGATAAGGTGTCTCAAATAAAATGATAGAGCTAGTAAGCAGTGAAACTCAAACTGCAGCCTAGGCTGCGTGTGCTCTTCCTGTATGACTAATGCCTCTTTAAAAGAGAAATCAGTGTGTTACTCCAGGTGCTCAGAGAAGCAGACACCAAGACATGACTAAACACATGGCTAACCATGCAACATTTGTCAGGGGAAACGCTTAAAATATGGAAGAATCCAAAAGAGTTAGAGAATTGTCAGGTTGCTATGAAAGTCACTGAGTGAGAGAGACAGACACAGAGAGATTTAGGTGGCAGCATCCTAACCTGCCATGTTAGTCTCCTCTGACCTGACCATGAGCCAATGATGGGGGCTGTGGTCTTGGTAAAGTGCAACAGTGGGGACCCTCTGTTATTGAAAGACTTTAGCACCCCTCCCATGGTAGCAATGTAGCAAGGTACAACCTCATGGCTGCTGTAGTCAGTAAATGCAAAGAACTTGCACAGTTTCCCTTCTGGTCTACTCATGGGGAAGAGGTCACCAATGAAAACATGAACAGCCAAAGAAGTGGTAAAGAGAGGGATCTTCTAATACCAGATTCTTCAACTTGTTAAAAGAACCTACAGGGCCAGGGATATAACTCAGTGGCACAGCACCTGCCTGGCAAGTGCAGTGTCCTGAGCTCAATTCCTGGCATCAAAAATACATACATACATACATGTATAATACACACATGCATGTATGCATGCGTGTATGCATACATGAATATATAAACACATGTATACATGCATGTATGTACACGTATATACATGCATACATAAAAATAAATGAAAGAACCTATAGCTCAGGATTTCCAAACAATATTTTGCCTGATGTAATAATGCTCATGTGTCAACTGGACTGAACTACAGAGTGCACACACATTTGGTCTAACACTATCCTGGATGTTTCTGGGAGGGTGTTTTAGATGAAATTAGCATTTAAAGCAGCATCCTGTAAGGCAGATTGCCTTCCCTAACATGAATGGTCCTCATCCAGCCAATTAAAGGCCAGAATACAACCCAAAGCCTTTTTTTCTGCTTTCAGACTTAAACTGAAGCATGAGTTCTTCCTGGGTCCTGAACTTGCCAGCCTTCAGATGCACTACACCATTTCAATCAAGATTTCAGCTTGTGGATCCATTTTTTTACTTCTTCCAGCATATCAATTTATTTTGTTTTGTTTGTGACAGGGTTTTGCTATGTATTTCTGGCTGGCCTTAAATTCACAGCAAACTTCCTGCCTCAGTCTCCCAAGTGGTGGAATTACAGGCATGAGTCACCATGCCCAGCTCTTAGTACATAAATTCTTCTCCTTCTCCTTCTCCTTCTCCTTCTCCTTCTCCTTCTCCTTCTCCTTCTTTGTATTTAGTACAGGGTCTACAGGATCTCATTACATAGGTTCAACTCATAGTGATTCTTCTGTTTTCAGCCTCCCAAGCACTGGAATTACAGGTACGCACCACCTTGCCCAGTCTCAATTGCAGCATGCCACACCAGGGATCGAACCCCGGTCCCCACATTTGCCTAAGCAGGTGTTTAATCCATTGAGCTATCTGGCTGGCCCCATTAATTATACTTCTAACACATTCTAATTTGTTGCCCTAAAGTTTGCCATACAGACTTAGAATGAATGTGGACGATTGACCTCAGTGAATCTTTTTTTTTAATTATTATTATTGATTTTATTGAGAAAGACAGCAATGAGACAGTATCAAAACAGGTTAGTAGGACAGTTACAATAATTA
>NW_004524624.1:4849031-4859034 GCF_000260255.1 Octodon degus
TATATATATGGCTACAAATTACTGTTCTCTAAACTTCTTAGGCTTGTACTTTGGTATCTTATATTAATTTTGGAAAATTATTTCATCATTAGTTTCTTTTTCTTTTTTTTTGGCAGACCCAGGGATTGAACTCAGATCCTTGCGTTTGCCAGTCAAGCGCTTATCCTACTGAGCCATCTCCCCGGCCTCTAGTTTCTCTTCTTTTTTGACAGTTTAAATATTTTTATTGAAGACATTGCATTTTCTTTTACAGCACAGTACTTAAAGTGCAGTGCAATGTTTCCCTGTGGACATGTTCTATTATTCAAGTGTTGAGAATGCCCAGTACTTTACTATAGCAGCTCAACTTTAACTGCCACAGAATTTGCTACAAATTTAGGCCCTACAATTTTAGTGGTTGTGGAAGAATGCTATATTTATACTTCAGGTTGGCTTAATCCACCTCTTCAGTACTGGGACCCGAGGAGGCACCACCAGAGGGAGGAGCTCCTCCTCCAGGGAAGCCCCAGGCTTCCTCCAGGCCTGCCACCTGCACTCTGCACAGCTTCTCGAGCTCTTTCTGCTGATGTTCAAATTCTTCTTTCTCCACCTTCTGATTCTTATCTAGCCAGTTGATGATTTCATTACACTTGTCAAGAATCTTCTGTTTATCTTCATCATTAATCTTGCCTTGAAGCTTCTCATCTTCAACAGTTGCTTTCATTACTTTCATTATTTGAAATATTTCTTCTGTTCTTTTCTATTCTGTTCTCCCTTTCTCCACCTGTCATGTTCCTAGAGTGCATATGTTATACCTTTTGATGTTTTTTGTGTTTGTTTGTTTGTTTTGTTTTGTTTTGTTTTTGAGGCAGGGTCTCACTACGGAGCTCAGGAATACACACATGCACTCATTGGGCTCCTCCTGCCTCAGCTTCCCAAGTGCAAAGATTTGTAGACATGCACCATGATACCTGGATTATTGTGGAGGGATTTTCGTTTTCTGGTTTTTGTTTTTGTTTTTGTTTTGAGATATCTTATCTTTTTGTAGTTCAGTCTGGTAAGTTTCCATCACATCTTTAGAATTTCTGGGTTTTTTTCCTCAGCTGTATCCAGCCTATTTATGACCTATGTCATCAAGGGGATTTTTCATCTCTATTATAGCAGTTTTATTTCTAGCATCTCCTTTCATTCTGAGTTTTCACCTGTTTACATTACTCATCTAGTCTTACCTGTTGTCTATTTTTTCCCTCAGAGCCCTTAGCATATTAGAGAGTTATTTTAAATTTTCTAGCTGGTAATTTCAAACTGTGTATTACATCTCAACTTTGTTCTGTGCTTGCCTTTCAGCATGACCTGTAGAACATGCGGGTGAAGGATCTGAGGTAGGTAGAGCTTTAGTGTGAAACTTGGTGTCTAGTTGAAGAGTTGAACTGAGTTGTTTTCCTGTAACTTTATGTGCCAGCTTTAAATTCCTCTAGTGTCCTTGGTTGTGCCTACTCTGTTGTCTTTGAGTTTTCCTAAGAATTTCCTCAGTCTGTCTTGAAGGTCTTTTGGTTATAATCTGCTACTGTCATACTGGAACCCTGTTGATATGGTGGTAAGGTTTAAAGAAAGGAAAGCATTTTGTAATTTTACAATTAAATCTTAGCTTTTTAGTGCATCTGAGTCCTGGGTTATTACATTCATAGGTATCTCTTAGCTTCCTTCCCATCCTTCTGAAGAAGATGCTACTGAGGAATTGTTTTAACCCTGAGAGAGATGGGCTCTAATAAGGTTTTTGTTTTGAGAGTGAGTCTTGGTGTCTCGTGTTGCTCAGGCTGATTTCTAAACTCCTAGATTCAAGCTATCCTCACGCTTCAGACTCCTCAGTAGCTGGAATTACAGGAATGAACTACTCCATCCAGATTAGAGGATATTTTTAAATGTCTCCTTTTTCTTTGCCCTTGCTAGAGATAGAAATTTATCTTGTAAATTTAGCCTCCATCAAGTTGTGAAAATCACCATTTAAATTTCCTTACTAGTTTGCGGCTCCAGCAGCTTTGGCTTTAGATAAGCTGATAGTCACTGTGTCTCTTTTGATTTGGGGCTGGCAGCCCTACAACTTCCTGTCCCCCAGGGGTCCAAGATAAGAAGTTCCCTTTCAGTTTGCTGAACTTTTTTCTTGTTGTAAGCATGGGAATGATGGCTCTGTGTATGTTGATGTTGGCACCAAATATTGCTTTTTTTAAAATGTTCTCAAAGCACAGCGCTGAGATGGCAATAAGGCCAGCCTCTTCTATTTGTCTTTTGGGGACAGGTCTGCAGGGGAGTGACTGTGAAGGAAAGGCCCAGTGGTGCACAGGTGATCCTGCCCAGGGACCCAACGGATTTTGCAGATGCTAGGGGTACAGTTAGGTGCCAGGGGTCTATTTCACTGCCCCGTTCTTGCTCTATCACTTCTCACTTGGACTAAACTCTTCTCAGACCCCACCTACAGCCTACCCTGGATCCTTCCCATTAGAATCTTTCATAAGAATGAATCTAGCCCTGCCATCACCCTTCCATTTGAAAATCCTGCACCCCTAGAAAAAAAATCACAAGTTTCTTGGTGTGGCATCTGCAGATCCACACAACTCACCCCTAATCTTCTGTTCTGCACAGTAATAAGGTGCCAAGAACACCTGAACCTAACATGCCCAGGCCTGTGCAGATCCCTCTGGAAATGCTTCTCATTCTGATAAATTCAGTCACAGTGCCATGCTCTGGATCCCACTGGTGTCCTGCAATGTCCCTCAGCCCCAGAGAACCTGTCCAGCAGCTGAACCCCACCTTCCTTGAGGTAGAGGACCCATGGGACAGACACTTTGCATCTCCCTGTGGCTGTTTTCTTCCTAGACGTGGGACGCTAAACAACTCCTGCAGTCCTCTGCACTCAGCCTCTCCAGCTGAGGAAGGGGATCTGCTGAAGGGGCTTATGGGTACTTGCTGTTCAGGGAAGGAGACAGGAACCAGGCTCTGGAGGCAGACTCCAGCGGCGCCCATTCCAAGTGCCACCACTCCCTTGACGCAGACAAGCTACTTACCTCTCTGAGCTTCACTTCATCATCTATAAGCCATGTAATAAATGGAATCAGCTCTTAGGCTGAGGCCTCTGGGAAATAATGCCATACAGGGAAGTTTGTGGTATGGTAAATGCCCACATTGATTGTTCCTCCTAGTACATTGGTCAAGCGCCATGCCAAGTGCTCAGGTATCCTAGTGCAATGACGGCAACCCTTTTAGAGCTTTCAATGATAACAAAGGGCATACTGCAGGACTGCCATAGGTTCACCCCCACTGTCCTAGTGCATCTTACCCACATCTCAGCCAGCAAGGCAGGAATGTTTGTTTGCCTCCACAAAGCAGGCAAACAAGCCCCTGAGGAAGACAAAGCCATCTGCTTCCCCTGGGTGACCATGGGGGTGTGGAGGCCTGAAAGGGGACTGAGGGAGGCTGCACAGACTTCGCTATCTGGGGTGCCCCCTCGCACCTTAATGATGGAGGTGATGGCACCAGCCATAGCAGGTGGTGGGGCACAAGGGTGGGGATGTACCCAGCCCCAGCTGTTGACTGATCCAAGGTAAAAGCATCCTCTTGGCTCTTTCATTCCACTCCTCCAGTTCAGGGGAGGAGCCCCAGGTTTTTGAGAAGCCCCAGGTTTTTGAGGGCTTCCTGTGTGCCAAGTAAACACATAGCTGGGTGCTCTGATATTGCACCCATCCCCACAAACTCCCAAGAGGCAGCTGTTATTGCCCCACCTACATCCAGGTCCAAAGGCAAGCAGCCAGGTTTCCAAAGAGACTGATGCAGAAAGCACCTCCTCTCTATCTCCACTACCAAATAGTTGAGGCCTGTTTGTCCCTCACTTCAACCAGTGAGGCTGTTATTGGGAAACATCAATTATGGATGACAACAACCCTAGTTTAGATGTCAAACCTCAAGCTTAACACTGACTACTTGTTTAAATGCCTTAGCTCACACAGGCTGGAGAGTACACAAACCAGGTAACTGCATGTAACAGTCCCCACATCATTCTCAGGAGAGGACTCTTTTGAGAGGTGTTGGTATCACCCTTTTCTGTGACCTCAATCATTTACTTCTTCAGCACTTCAAGGTGTCCTACTGTTAAACAAACCAAGCTCAAATGGTCCCAACAGTCTCCTCTGCCCAAAAGCTTTGGCCTTGAAGGAGCAATCCACTTTACAGGGCCCTTTATCTCCCATCCTCATTGGCTGCAGGCTTCCCTCTGAAGGCTTCCTCCAAGATCACTCCCCAGTCTCATGGTCTCACTCAGTTCCCATCCTTCACCTTTCCTTGCAAGTGATCTTGGAGAGTGCTGGACATCTCCCCTCATTACAAGGACACTCCAGGTATTTGCCTACTTCTCATCGCCTTCCTACCACCTTAAAAAGGTTCTCTCTCCATTCCTCAAGCTGTGACTAGAGACACTGCTGACTCACTGTGTCTACTCTAGGTCCAGTCTTGTGGATCCTGTTGCTCTTCTTCCTACCTTCATCTCAAGTGATACAGGATGAAGCAGCCCTCCCAGTCAAAGCCCAACCAAAAGGAGCCTGACAGTGGTCACAGTACCCCAGTGGGGACCCAGGGAGCTGCTTGGAAACCTAGAGGGTACACAGGCAGGTAGTACTGAACCTTGTGTCTTTGGCTTCCTCTCCCATCTGGACCTGCCATCCCCCCTCCTACCCTAATTCCTGGACAATGGAAAGAGGAGTCATCTTTTGCCCATTCCTCCTCCCCACAGCCAAAGGTGACAAATCAGGGTCCATAATACATTTTGTTTGGCCTGCCATACTTTTTGAAAGTTTCAATTAGCTGCTATCATTAAAAAATCAGACTTCACTTAAGAATCCAGCATTCTAGTTTCTTTTGAAACATCAAAAGATCTGGTAATATGAGGTCCATATTCCTACATGTGACAACCAGCTGGAGATGGTATCTGCTGTCCATTTCTGTGGGGCTTGTGCTCTGGCTTCTGAAGTTCTAAGCTGCCCAACTGCAATGGCCACTACATCTGCCACATGGCTCCTAAACCATATGTCTGTTTGAGGCAATCTGGCAGAAAGAACCAAAAGTGAAATTAATTAGAAGTTATCCAGTTCAGTCCTTTCCACAGCCTGTACATCTCAGCACACAAAGGAGGGCAGAGTACAGCAAGTAGGAAGGCAGGGTAAAGTGTTCTAGTCGAAGCATTTTTCAGTCTTTCTGTGGTCACTGTTTATTGCCAGCAGCACCTCAGGCATCTTCTGTGTCCTGTCCCAGTTCAAGCCTCCCTTTGGGAGCCAGGCTGGTGCAAATACAGAGCCTGATCTCTCTTCAGGCCATTTCTTCTCCACATCCTATGAGATCTGGGCCCCACACCTCGGTTTCATCCTGAGCTGAGCAGCAGTGTGCCTGTAGGCATAGGCTCCCTACCCTCTACGCAACTCAGCCAAAGGTACACCATGGGGTTGCAGTCTTGTCACAGTCCAACATGATGTTGAGAATAGTGCAGGGAGCCCCACCCACAGACAGGGCTGTGCGGGAATCCACGCGATACTTCACAGTGTTCAGGCCTCCCTCCCGATCCACCTTGAATTGCTCCTGGGAAGGAAAGGAAAAAAGGGCATATACTCAGGACTTCATGGTGCCGGCTGTCCCCTGATCTCATAGGACCTCATTATTAAGGTTCTTCAGAAGCTCATTAAGAGAGAACCCAATACTCAGAGAAGTGAAGTCTCTAGCCCAAGGTTACACCCATGAATAAAGCAAGAGAGCAGGGATGTTTTTCCTTTGGGAAAAACAGGCTTCCAAGGAGAGGCTATGTAAGGACAGGCATCTCAGCATCTTAAGTCTGCTAGGATTCTGGCACTGTTAGTTAAGTCTTCCCTGCCCCAACCTACACAGAGCCGAGAGGTGTGGGCTGACCCACAGAGTCCAGGTGGCCTATGTAAGCTGTCAGAGCACAGCATGGTGCCCATGGACCTGGGCAAGCAGAGGAGGATAGGGCTATGTGGCTCTCAGGAGAACTTGGGAAATGCTTAGGCCTATCAGCTTCCCAGACCACCACCTACCACCTCTGATAGATAAGAAGACCAGCTAGTACCTGTTTTTGAGCTGCAATACGCTTCTGATCCCTCTTCCGCCAGGCTGGGTCATGTACATGGCGAAATGTCTTATAGCCAGTGGTGATTCCCGAGGGACGGAAAAGCTAAGGAGATTAAGGAAAGGTAGAAGTCAGGCCACCTTTCTTGAGACTTGGCTCTCACCACTCACTAGCATCTCTGGGGTCCCACTACCTGCCAGGAGACCAGAGGCAGGGACTTGTATCCCAATACTGAAGAAAAGGGCAAAGGACTAGTAAGATAACCACTGTAAGTCAGGTTCAAGGCAGGGACTGGAACTAGGGGTTGGGGACATCCAAATTCCAAAGTTTCTCATAGCAAGAAAAGGCAATTTCAGGGCAGCTACACTGACTGAGGAGGTGGCAGGAGCCAGGGTAGGGTGAGCCTTACCTGGAGCCCAGCTCCTTTGATGCGCCGGTAGAACTCGTCATCCTCTCGGCCCCAGCCCCAGAAGCGGTTAGACATCCCGTTGCACTGACATAGAGACAGGCAGCATCTGTCACCTGCCCCTCCTTTCAGGGTGTATTCTGGTATCCTAATGCTTAGGAGAATCCATCCCAAGCCCAACAGGCTCCCCCTTCCTCCTCTTCCTCTCCTCACTGTTCTGAGTGGATACCAGGTACTTGCAGGGCCCTTTACCTCTGCGATATTGGAGCTAGGAAGTAGGAATCAGCACATCCCAGACCTTCTCCCTATACTAATGGGATCTTGAACTTGTATAAGATGATTAGTGTCACAAAAATGTCTGATTGGCCAGAGAGGATCTCTCTGGAGATGGCCTATGGACAGAAGTGCCAACTGATACTGATTTTTGTCTTTCTCTCTTACACTCATTTCTCCTAAAGTGGCTCTGCCATTGTTTCCCCATGTGACACAGAAGTGACAGCTGGGCTCTATGATGGCACCTATTTTTTTATACCAGGAATCGAACTCAGGACCTTGTGCTTACCAGGCAGGGACTTGTGTCACTGAGCTATACCCCTGGCCCATGATACCTATTTTTAATCTTTACATTACATAAAGTAGGTTTCAGCCATGACTTGAAGAGAATAGAAGGCTAGAGCCTCAGCCACTCAGTTCTCACTCAGCTAGGCACAGACCTATTAAAAGCCCCTTCAGTTCAGTTCAGGGACTCCTGTCTGGGTTACTGAGGAAGGAGGGGCTCCATCTCCCACCAGACCAAAGCCTAGAAGAAGCTACAATAATCTTGCAGGATTATACATGTGAAACTAATAGGTTCCTAACACACGAAAGGCAGGGCTGTGAGGTGGAGAGAAATGGCATTCTAGCGTCACTGGCTGAAGTAGGCAAGGTGCACCTGAAGCCAGACTCTCCCTACCCCACTTTTCAATTTTGAGCCAGCATCTCATTTTCTGCTGCCAGATGGCATGAAAGCTTGTGATACTATAGCAGAGCTCGCCCTGACTTGCTTATTCCCCTTCCTCGCTCATGTCTCTAGCTGCAACTAGGTCACCTACTGGATCCAGGCAGGACTTCATCTGCTGGACCCCAGAATGGCTGCTCCATCTTGCCAAGTGTATCCACTCAGAGCAAAACAGGACAGGGTTGGGGACTCCCTAGCTCTGAGCAGAACAGGTTGGGCTGGGCCTCACCAGCTGGTAGTGCTGCTTGGAGAGAAGGAGGATGCCGCCCACGTAGGTCTTGTAATGATAGAGCGGGTGGAGCTCTGGGGAGGCCACATGGAAAGGCCCAGCCTCAGGGAAGCCATAGTCCAGCTCCTCATTGAGAGGGAGCAGGTCCACATCGTGCATGGCAATGTAGTCTGTGCTGTTGCTGCTCTCCAGGAAGCCCACATTGATGAGTGCTGCTCGGTTGAACCTGTGCAGGGTGGTTGGGATTGGGCAGGGGGCAGGGAGCTTGCTCACCACCAGCTCTGTATGACAGTCCCTGCCCCTGGAGCCCCTGTTCCCCTCAGCCCAGCACTTTGCTGCATAGGGCTATTCCCTCTGTTCACTGCACAAGTGTCCAATGAGCACTTATTAAATGCTAAAAACTGTCCACTACCGCACTGGGAGACACAACAGGGTGAGAACAAAGCTCTGCTCTCAAGGAGCTGTCAAAGCAATAGGAGTAAACAAACAAACAAAGCAAAAGAGAAGATGCAACAGGACAGACTGAGGGCTTAGGGAAAAGTCAGCAGACAAAGAAGGTGAAACTTGCTTGGGGGATGATCTTGTTCCCTTAGACAGGGCTGTCAGGGAGGGCCAGGGTCACAGCGTAGCACTTAAGCAGAAATCCAAAGGCCTGAGGGAACAAGCCATATGAAAGCTGGGGGATCACGGCTCTAAGCAGAGAAGGCCACTGCCAAGGCCTGAAGCAAGAGACAGAAATGCAGCCAGGAAGAGTAAAGCTGGTGAATGGGGATAGGCCAGGGGCTGATGGGGCTGACTGCACCAAAGGACCAGGGCACTGATGCTGGCTGGGGAGGAGCTGCTCAGGGGACCTGCAGCAGAGGTGTGAGGTGCTTATATCTCAGGAGGTTCACTAGTTGACATGATGAGAAGGGCAGGGCAGCAGTGGAAGGAAGGAAACCAGCTGGGAGGAAAAAGGAGTGGGGGCCTGGTTGAAAGAGGAAGCAGTGGAGACGGAGAGAAGAGGGTAGATTCTAGATATATTCTGCTGATAAAATGCATGCTACATGACAGGAAAAGACGCAATGAGGATGACTCCACAGCATTTTTTGCTTGAGCAGCTAGAAGCATGGAGTTCCCATTTCCTGAAATGTGGTAAATGGCAGGGGGAACAGGTCTGGCTGGGAAATTAGGAGTTCCGCTGTAGTCACACTCAGGAGGATGAAACAGGAGGACCAGCATGAGTTCAAGAGCAGCCTTGGTTACATAGTGAGTTCAAGGCCAGCCTGAATTAAATAGCTACATAACAAGACTCCATCTCAAAAAATGTAAAAAAATGAAAAGAAATTCCACTGTGTTCATGTAAAGGTCAAGCTGCTTCTGAAACTATTAAATAGAGGACTTGCCAAGATGACTGGATGTGCAAGTCTGAAGCTCAGAAAAATATCTAGAATCTAGGTTAGAAATACAGAATCAAGGGTCAGCAGGAATGGGATACTGTAAGACTGGATGAGATTTGTAGAGAAAAAATGCAGCTCAAAATGAGGTGGTGATCAAGCATTAAGTCCCAAGGAACTTCCATGATGAAAGAGAAGGACATGAGCAGGGAGAGCCAGCAAGGATGGAAGAGAACCAGGGTGCCATCCCAGAAGCCAAGTGAAAGCCTCAGACTAAATAATCAGTTTGGCAGATATCCTGCTCTCAGATTCACAGGATGAAGGTTCAGGATTAAGGAAGCAGAGCAGATTGGGGATCTCAATGTGGGCCATTTCAGTGTCATAATGTAGGTCAATGTCTGAGTGGAATGATTTCAAGGGAAAAGAAGGCAAGGAGTTCTGCTACAAAAGGGAGAAGAGAAGTGGGGTGATAGTTTATTTAATTTATTTATTTTTTTGTTTTGTTTGTGGAATTGGGGATTGAACTCAGGCCCTTGTGCTTGCCAGGCAAGCGCTTTATTCTACTGAGCCATCTCCCTGGCCCCAGGGTGACAGTGTAGAGGGATGTAAAATGGAGGGAGTATTTATTTCCCTCTTCTTTTAGGGGGGTGCTATCTTAGTATGTGTGTGTGCAGATGTGAATACTCCAGGGCAAAGGAAACCAACAATGCAGGATCAAAAGAGGGCAGATACTTGAGTGCTTCCCTTGAGTAGGAGAGAGGGAGAAGGCCCCGTGCCACAGTGACAGAGTCAGCCCCTAAAAGAGTGGGACGGTCATTCCTAGTAACAGGAAGGGAGCTAGGAGGTGAGTGGAGGTGGAAAAAAGCTCTCTTCCAATTGTTTTTTTTTTTTTTTT
>NW_004524624.1:4859259-4875069 GCF_000260255.1 Octodon degus
GCTGAGCTATTTGGCCAGCCCTGGCTTTGTTTTCTTATATGAGAAGCAAAGTCATCAGGTGAGACAAAGGATAAGGCAGGAATGCCAAGAGGTGGTATAGAAGACTTCCAGGGATAGAATGGAGGAACAGAGGCCCAGCAGGATTGGGAACCTTTTTCTTGGGTCAGGGCTCATTATCAGAGATGAATGGTGTGACTGCAGATACTGCCGTTTAGCGGACAGGAGGTTAAGGATGGGTCTGACACAGTGCTTTTTAAGGATGGGCCATGCACTTGAGGTTGGGAAAGAAAAAGTAGGGAGGAGGACAGTTGGCAGTGAAGAGAGGGGAGGATCCATGGACTTATGAACTGGGTGGGGCATAGGAATCCTTTGGAGTTTATCTTCTAGCAGGAGCAAATTGGACAGAAAGGAAGTAGACTTTAGAGTGAAATGCTTGAATGGTGGTAACTGAGAGGAGCAGTTTGAGATAAGGGCAAGGATTGTAGGATAACACTGCTGCAGGAAACTGCAGGACCCTCCCTTTTCTGAATCCCACTAAGCAATCACTAAGTTCCTGTTCACACTTCCTCTACTAATTCTTACCCCCTTGTACCACCCTGGTTGAGCCAGCATTAATCTCTGATGACTTCAGTGACCACCTAGACAGTATCCCTGCTTCTCTTGTCCTGGTTTACTCCACATATAGCAGCCAGAGTAATGTCTCTAAAATGGAAATTGATTTGGGTCCTCCCCAAAGATTCCCACCACACCTAGAGAGAGGGCTCTGTCACATACACCCTAAGTCCCTATCCCTGGTGAGTGCACTCAGCATTGGGAACAGGTCCCAAGTAGCTGGAGCAAGGAAAGAGGTGCCTAGTCAAAAGCAGAGGTATGGGTGGTCCCTACCGGAAATGATCCACCTGGTTGAGGATGTAGATGTGGTGCTGGATCTTCTTCCTGCTCAGAAAGCGATGCATGTGGGGCACGAAGACCAGGAGCTCCTCAAAGCGTTCACGGAATGGCACCAACACTGCCAGGCGATGGGGACCCCAGGATGCATCTTCTTCCCAGTGCTCAGGAGGCAACTCCGGGGGGCAGGCCTGGAATGGACCTGGGGTCTCCTGCCCTAGTCCCCTGGCTGCCCTCGCCATATCACCAGAGCAGCTGAGTTGCAGCCAGAGTAGGGAGAAGAAGCCCAGTAAGAGACAGGCAACGAAGAGGTGGAAGACGGAACATTTCCGGGGGAGGCCACCGAGGAGCCACCTGGACCTAGGACAAGAGTAAGGCTGGGGTCAGAGGACAGGGCCAAGCTAAAGCCCTCTTGAGTGATCCCATTTCTGACATCCCCATGCATAGGGCATTCATGATTGGTATACCCCAAGCACCTGGAAATTAGTACAAAAGCAATTTTAATGTTTTTGCTCATGCTACTGCCATAATCAGAGTCCCGCTTACTTCTCTAAGCCCAGTACATGCCACCCCACCTATGGCACACTCTGAGTACTCCCTACTTGCAGGCTGCTGGAGTTCCTTCATATTCTCTTACTTTCTGTAAGTGAATCCTAATCTGACCATGAGCTATGTGAGGGAAGGGACAAGGCTCCCTGTCTCTTACACTTGCCCCTCCCCAGAGCAGTGCCACAATGTCCTGAGCCAATGTCAGGAGCCCCACCTTGGAGAAACACAAGCCACTGACTTTCAAACCCACTCTCCTGCAGATTCACCCTGACAGAAATCTTGACTTTGTCCTGCTTCCTGGGATGGCCAGAAAGGGATGTGTGCTGGCATGAGTGCGAGATCAAATAACCAATAATTATTCTGGGAAGATCAGACTTTCCCTCAAAGCAGTGAAATACAAAAATGCACAGTGGCAGTTCATAAGATGAATTTCAAACCTTCAGTTCCAGAGGTAGCCTATGAGATGAGACAGATGAGGGAAAGAAGGACAAGTACCCAGGCTCATTTCAGAAACTCGATAAACAGGTGAGTATCTTAGGCAATGGAGTGACTGTGGGAGACTGTCTTTAGGTTAGCAAGTACAAGAAACAGATAGAATTCACCCGATTTCTTTGTCCCACCTCTGGAACTTCCAGAGGATGCAAGGACAGGAACTGAGAAATCTAAGAGGGAAGGTCCTCTATAATCACCCCACCCGCAGTAATCTACAAAGTAACTGAGTTTACAACCTTTAAGAGTCAGGAATGAGTTACCAAGTCTGGCAGACTCTACCTCCAAAGTTCTTTTGTGATCTTCCTCACTTATCTTGTTCTTCCCTGGTTCAGACCCCTTTAATCTCAGCCTGTTTATAAAATCCAACTCCTTAGCCTGATCATACAGCCCTCTGTGGTTCAGTCAAATCTTAGTTGCTCCCTACCATTCGGTCTTACTCTGAATAACTCAGGGCCTTTGCACTCACATCATTCCTTCCCACTCCATCTCTTCCTCACACAGGCTGTTCCTTCTGCCTGACATGACTCTGCTTTATTACATCTCTCTGCAAGTCCCCTGCTGAACCAAAATGTCATGGTCAGCACTGCCCATTACTATCTCTTTATGAGGTTCCTTCCTTTGTCTGGTATTTCCCTCTTTAAAACACTGGTGATATCCCATGATCTTACATGTTATACCATGTCAGATTCCTGTCTGTGGTCTCAGCACAGGCCAGACAGCAAAGGGCTTACTAAGTGAGTTAAGGGAGGGTTAAGCAGTCCAGGCATGCTTTAAGTCACACACTAGAGCCAGACCACTGCCTACCTTTCTCTAGAGACACAACTGCCAACCTGGAAGCCAGCAGCCCTGAAGCCAGGTTCCGATCCCACACACAGCTGAGAGTTGGTCCTGTGGGACACCCTCGCAGCAGTTCTGACTTACCCCCCACGGTCCTGAGGTGGTTGTTTCCGCTGGGGAGGAGCAGAGCCTAGTCCTACATGTGACCTGGGGAGACTGGAACCTCTACAGAGTCTCTCTCTCCCTCTGGGCTCTTTCTGGGTGCTTGATGGAGACAATGAAAATGGACATGGGGCAAGCTTCCCCATTCGGGGGAAGAGGCACTGACTGTTATCCAGGAATATGATATGGCTTGGGCCTTCCATGTACTTCCCCGTGCTATTTTTTAAAATCCAGATTGACCTTGGAGATGAGGCTCAAATCCCAATAAGCATTTTCAACTCATGCTCTTAAAAGCCCAAACCCAAAAGCAACTGAGGTGAGCCCAGAGGCCCATTCTTCTAGACAGTGGACCATAGAACAGCTGCCCTGGTGCCACTTGGTAGCCAGCTCCAGAATTGCGTCCCAGCTGTTCCCAGGGTCAGACCAGCCTGGCTTTGAGGGGAAATCAAGGTGAGGCTTTGACTCTTTCAGCAATCACTGCACAAGGCTACTAAGATGTGGATTCAAATCCAAGAAGGCAGCTCTGCAACCAGTCTTAATTACTACACTAGCCTGCATTTGTTGCATGTATCTTTGTATTCCTATGTCACAAGCACAGAATAGATATCAGTAAAGGTTTATGGGAACAGTTATGTATTAGGAACAGGTAACAGAAATGCTCCTAAATTCGCAAATCTTTCTTCTCTCAAACATTTGTGTTAAAATGTTGAAATATTTGGTTCTTCTGTATAGAGTAACTGGAAGATGACTATTACTCCTCTGTGCCAGGCACACTGCCAAGGGTTTTACATACATAATTTCCTTTAATTTTCACATAGCCCTACAGATATTAAGATCTTCATTTCAAAAATGTGAGGCTGAAGTCAGGAAGAGCAAGTTATCTGGTCATCTGGCTATTAAATAGGATCTTTACCCATGGCTGACTTGGTAGATTATGACTTCTATTTCTGACTTCTCATTTCAACATCAAGTCTGAAGAAACCCCAAAGTGTCAAGAGGTGTGCCTAATACAGTCCAAAATCTTATAGCATCTAACAAATTTAGGAAATATATAGGGAATAAGATGTCATTCACTTTGTAAAGCTCAACTATCATGTGTACTAGGGAATAAGAGTTTGGGTGTATATCTCAAGCCTAAGTATGAGTGTCCCTCTAAATCTAGGCAGTCAAATTGCTTTGCCCATTCTGCTTTAACGGGAAATATCGTTAGCTAAAGTTGGGCCAAGCTCACACCTAACTAACTGTACACAGGGCAGGCCCCATGCAAACACAGCTGCACAGGAAATGAACTAATGGATATGTGAAAAGTGTGTAGTACAGTCAAGCATGGCCAACCAGACAGAGCACACCCAACTGCCTGGGGTGTTCTTCTGGACTGGCAGCAAGTCACTGGGACTCATGAAGGCCAGGGTAGGGTTTGAGGCGAGGTGGATGTGATGAGGGAGACACACACCAAAAAACGGAATAAAAGCCTCCAGAAATCTGAGAAAGGCACAAAGACAGATATCCATTCCAAGAGGCCAATGAAATCAGAGATCCGCAGGACGAAGGGCAAGCCAGTGGAGAAAACCAAACATACAACCACAAAAGACACAGAAAAATTCTCACAGGGAAACAATGAGAGAGACAGAGAGACAGAGAGACAGGGACAAACAGAGACAGAGACAGAGACACAGAGAGACAGAGGCAGGCAGCGACCCACAGACAGCGGCTGTGACCCACAGGGAGAGCCATAGACTGAGACCGCAGAGACGCGGTCGCCACGGCCGCAGGGCGGCCCGGAGAAGGGCGGCACCGGGAGGACACGGTCCGCGCCGGCCGCCGCCGCTCACCTGCCGTCCTCCCAGGGCAGCTGCGCCGCTTACCTCCGGGAGGGGAACATCGTGGGGGGAGGCGGTGGCGCATGGGGCGCGAGCTCCCAGCCCGGCCCGCCGGGCCTCCGGGGCCTACGCGGCGCCTCCGCCTCCCGCCCCGCCCAGCCCCGTCCGCCCCGCCTCTCGGTCCGCCGGGTCCGTCGCTCCGGCCGCGCCGGCCGCCGCCAGGAGCCGCGGTCGCCAAGGTTCTGTTTGCTGAGGAACAAGCGGGTGCGTCCGCCGCCGCTGCACGGATTGCCACCTGCTCCCGGGACCCCCTTGACATCCCGAGAAACGGAATCTCCAGAGGCCCAAGGCCACCCAGCAAGTCACTGGACTGGCCTGGACTCAGAGTTGAGCCCAACAAAACCAGCGCTGTGGATAATTCCTCTCTTGCGGAGTGCGCAGAGCGGCATCCTTGTCTGCCAGGCGGTGCGTTCTTCCACACGCAAGCTTAGAGGGCAAAGTCTAAGTTTAGACCTCAGCGTCGGGTTGTGCCGAACCTCTGGGTCGTAGTTAGGAGCCAGGATCTGAAGACAGATTGAATTTGAAACCTCGCTCCGAGAATTCAACTGTTTGGGAGCAAGCCATAATATCCATAACTTTTCTTGCATAGGCATGTCAATGGTTCCTATTCTGGAGAATGTTTAAGAAGATTAAGAATTGCAGACCCACTGAGAGTGTTGGGCACACAGCTGACGCTATATAAATGGTATTTATCATCCAGGTAGAATTGAAGTGAGAACAGAAGGCAGAGTTAAGCAATTGAGCTATCTGCCCTGTCATCCTGAGAATTTAGCTGCTCTGCTTCCTCCATCCTGGGAAAAGAGAGCATTTTTGTTGTTTTGTTTGAGGTAAGTGGGTGAACCCAGGGCCTTCTATCCATCATCCAGCCCTTTTTATTTTCCATTTGAGACATGTTCTTGCTAAGTCACCACCATAAACTGGCCAGGGTGGACTAGAATTTGGGATCTTCCTGCCTTAGGCTCACAGGCTGCTGGGACTACAGGCATGTACCTCCACACCCACTTTAGAGTCCCAAAATTCTTAGATTTGACTGCCTCTGCTCTTCCAGACAAATTAAGTTTCCTCTTAAATAGCTAATATATAGTAAGTTCTTAACTATATGCCTATCATCATTCTAAATTCTTAACTACTATATCATTCGATCCTTTGTAGTATTTATCTCCCCTCTAAAAAAATGAGGGAACTGAGAGAGGAAAATCATGTAGTTTGGCTGCACAGTTTATCCTCATCCATTTCCCACCTTGGGTAATCTGTATCTTAATCACTCTGCTTCACAGAGGACTTCTGTATGGATAGGAAGCTAATCATTCTCAGCAACCCTTTTCCTCCTAAGACTCCAAAGTTTAACCCACCCCTTCTCCACTTTGTGATTGTCCTAGGAAACTGCACTCTACACCAGAACCTTGGCAAGTCTGCCCTGCTTGGCTGAAGGTAAATGACAGCTGATTGGTCACATAGGGCTATTGAAGGAAGCAGGACTGTGGGACCATGTGACCTGGAGAATCCAAGCCCACCTAAAGACCACTTAGCTAGTTGCCACATCAGAATTAACTCCCACAGTCAGATCTCATCATCTCAGGAAACTAGATTTCACGTGAAAATCCAATAAACTAATTTTAAAATGGGGCATCCGTATATAAGTTAGGTTGGTATTAAGTACCCTCAATATGACAGGATGAGAATAGTGATGTACCTTTCTTTCCAAAACTCACAAATCTATTCATGTAACACTCTGGATCAATCTCTGATGAGGGAAAAGTTACAAAATACATCTCTGTCAACATCGTCAAGGAATCATCAAAAAACAAAGTCAAAGAAACTCTCACAGTCAATGGGAGCCTAAAGAGACATATAACTGTGATGGGGAATCTTGGAACTAAAATGGACATTAAAGAAAATTAAAAAAGTATCATGGGCTACAGCATAGCTCAGTGGTAGATGCTTGCCTAGCATGCCCAGCGCCACAAATAATATGGCATAACCATAATTTCTATGTTCTATCCTAACCAGGGATGGGGAACATTCACAACTTTTCTGCAATTCTGAAGCTATTCAACTTACTTTTTAGAGGCCTAGGTGGCAACACTACTACATCCCACCAGGTCAAACAGCTCCAAATTTATGTCTTAGCCTTTCTTATGTACTGTGTACTGATCTTCAAATCTTTAGGTGTTTTTTTCTTTTTTTGGGGGGGGCGGGGATAATCGAACTCAGGAACTTATGCTTGCTATGCAGGTGCTTATGCCACTGAGCTATCTTTCTTGCCCTTTCAGATGGTTCTTATACTCAGAATTTAGAGCTGATACGTGGATAATGTCCAAATCTCCTAGTGAGCCTTCAAGGCTCTTTTATTCGCTGATTTTGGTGTTTTTGTTTTGTTTTGTTTTTGCAGAACCAGGGATTGAACTCAGGCCCTTGTACTTGCCAGGCAATGATTTTGGTTTTTGACACAGGGTTTATGTACAGGCTGGCCTTGAACCCAGTGAACTTCCTGCCTCAGCCTCCCAAGAGCTAGGATTACAAGTGTGCCGCCTTGTCCAGGTAAGGCTCTTCTAACTTGAACCAAACCTTCCTTTCCAGCTTCTTCAAACCGTCCTCTCCAAATGACCAGAATGTTCATCTTTCACAATTAGCTACACCCGGTCTTCTTTAAAAATTTTAAAACAGAATTTCTTCAATCCCTAAATTGTTTGGGGCCCCAGTGCTGGGATTACAGGCATGCACCACCATACCTGGTTACCAGGCATTTTCTCATACCACCCATAGTTCTGCTCATCTATTCTCATGGGAGCATATACCTAGCACACTTGAGATTTCACAGGGGGTTGGTACAGAAAAAAATGATGGATTTGAGCCTCGGCCCCATAGTTTCTCTGCTGGATGATCTTGGAAAATCTCACTACACTTGCCACACAAGTAGGGGACAGGAAGAATAGACTTCACTGGTGGGGTTCTCTGGAATATAAAAAACTTAGCCTGATGGAAGAACTGACATTCTCTTAAATGTCCTGAATTGAGATTAACTTTACAGTGGATAAGAAGTCAACATACTGTTTTAATTGGGAAACCAATATAACAAACCCAGATTCACTGAAAATGAAATCAGTAACTAAGACTCCATAGAACCCATCCCCAACCAGCACCAAGGCTTCTGGCATCCCAACACCAGCTCCTCAAGCCCCAGAAAGAACCATGTGAAGAAGCCAGGGCTACCTCAGGCCCCTTGTCCACACTGCAAACCCCATCCATACCATCCTTCATGGACATACACACTAAATGAGCACAATATGAGTTTAGGCCAAAGGAGAAAACAGCCAGTTGCCTGGGTTATCAAGAAATGACAACCACACCCCAACCTACTCAAAATCCCAAGTTAGCAAAAAAAGATAGAAGGAATATTGGCTTGCCGACCCACCCCCTCCCATCCCCCCATCCATCCCAGACAGCAGCCTCACGAATCCCTGATCAGTAACACTGTGATCCTAAGGTGCCAGTGGGGCTCTAAGGGGCTTCATGAGCCCCTAGATGATTACTGCAAGAGGTCCGGAGGCCAGGGGGAGGGGACAGGCACTTTGTCCCATCATGTGTTCAGGACTAGCCAGCCAAGATGCTGCTCTCAGCTTGTGCCTGGGGATGTTTACAGTCCCTCTCCCCTCCAAACATCTACTGATGGACTGAGAATCAGTTCTCCTGCCAGAGAACAGTCAGTTCCAGGAGGTTCCTTGTCCCTCAGGCTGGGAAGCAAGATGGCACATGTAGCCTGGGAAGGCTACACCAGCTTCTTGGCTTCAAAGAAGCTCTTCAGATGTCGCATCTGCCACACGCCAATGGCCACGAGGATGAGGGTCTGCAGAATGGACCACCATAACACCCGCTGGTTAGTACTCTCACTGGTCTGCCGGAAACGTTCCTCTCGCCACTGTGGGGAAGAAAAAAAGGTCAGGGTCAGACTGATCTGTCTAGGCCTGCTAGAACTGCAGGGTTCCCAGCCTATGAGGATGGCCAAGGGAACTCTCCCAATGTTCCTACCAACTCCTTGCAAAGAATCACTACCTGGGAACTATATGCACCCTCAACTGCCACATAACTTCAAGCAACTTTATCATTTCTTCTAAGTCAGTTTCCTCCCCTAAGAGGTAGGCAGGTATACCTGCTCTGTTCCTGAAGGAGAGGTAAGGTGGTATCACACCATGGGACAGAGCTATTGAGTGCTCGGTATTAAGACTGGCTCCCTCAGGTCAATAATTTCTGACATTGCCAGTTAAACAGAAGACCCAATGCTATTATGGGCTACTGGACTCTTTTAGAATATTTTGCTGAGTTTACACACCTATAATATTCAATAACGGAACTTAGAAAAAATGGGGTATACAGATGAATGTCCATTTTGTATCTGTGTATTCAAAGTGGTTGGGATAGATATATAGTTACATTCTGTTAATGAATAGAATGATTTGTTCTAATGGTGTTTGTAAATAGGATCACAAGTCCGCATCTTGTACAGCAATTAACCACTAAGAAGAATATATGCAGTGTATTATTTGTTGAAAAATTAAAAAAAGAAAAAAATAAAAAAAAAAAAAAAAAAAAAAGACTGGCTCCAAGCCCAATGTCCAGGACTCTCAAACTACTCTTTGAAAATCATGGGCACATGTTGCAAACTGGTGGCCTGGAGACTGGTCTTAGCCTTTACATGTGTTTTGTTTGACCACACACAGTGTTTTGCAAGCATTTAAAACTCAGGAAAATGTCACATAAAAATCTAGACTTCTAACTCCTCTTAAAAAAAGGAGTATCTGAAAACCCAGGGCTGGCATTTCTGCAAGGAGGCCCCTGCTAATACTGAACTGTCTCTGCTTAGATGGATTACTCCCCTCACTATTCCATATAGTCACAGGTTCATTCATGATACTTTTGTCTTGTTCCTGACCACAAATGAGTTTGAGACTTTGGGTCCTAGGAGCATCTGGAGCCATTCAAATCACACACAAGGTGTTCGTATCAATTTGTATGTTATCATTCTCTGTGTAACTGTGATTGAATGAGTCTATGTCCTCAGTTATACCATGGACTTAATTATTCCCATCCCCATCTTTACATCTATGGTGTGCAATAGTAAGTCCCTTGGGTGTCTCATGATGAATCTGCCATAAGACACCTGGCTGAGCCAGGGGGCCACTTACAGTAAAGCCCACCACTCCTGGCCCAAGCACTTACCCTCTGATAGTTCTGCTCTTTCTGGATCTGGTCCACTTGTTCCACTAGCTGTCGCACTCGTAGCTGCAACTCACTCAGCTTGTCTTTGGCAGCAATCTCTGCATAGTCGTTAGCATGTTCACCAACCTGGATGTCAAGGTGAACTCTCTGGGGACAGACAAGGAGGATATGGCGAATTGAGAAGCTCTGCTCCATCTTCCTGCCAGAGACTGACAGCTGGCCCCACTACTTTCTTTCATTTATTCATGTAGCCAATAGACTGAGGTCTCTAGTGTCTAGAACTGTGAGACTTTGTGTTCACAAGCCAAATCAATAAACCTGGGTTGACACTCTAACCCAAAACACACACAGCTTGATCTCTATATTTGTGGGCATCTACAGATTCAGCCAACTTCAGACCAAAAATATTTTTAAAAGAAAAAGCCAAAATACCATCTATACTGAGCATATACAGATGCTTTTGGTAATTCTCCCCAAAACAATAAATACTTAAAAGTTATACAGTATTTACATTTCATTAGAGATTATAAGTAATCTAGAAATGACTTAAAAGTAAATAGCAGGATACAACTATGTATAAGGTAGATGAAAATGATATACCATTGCATATAAGGATTTAAGCACTTACTGATGGAGGGAACTAAGAGATGACTATATAAAAAGCTCATCCACTGTTTGAAGGATGTTCACTGAAAACCTAATGTACTTGGGAGACACAAAATCCAACATACTTATCTCACATGTATATATAGTACTAAAAGTCCTAACCAGGCTATTGAGGATGAAAAAGCTTCAAGTCTCACATGGGTCCACTTACCAGCATGCCTCCAGCAAAGAGGGAGAACTTGGTGGAATTGGAGTGAAGACAGATCTGGTGCTCACCAGGGGTATGAGAAGTGAAAGTGAACCTGCCCTCAGAGCCATACTGCCGGGCCAAGATGACCTAGGAAAAATAAAGGGGCTTCAGTCTGTGCTACAGTGGAGATGAGGCTGGAAAATTTACAAAATCAGTCAAAAGAAACTCACAACTCAAAGATCTAAAGGTGTTCAGCAGCAGCTGCCCGATGCTGCCAACTATTTGGGGCAGGAGTAAAGTCTGACATCAAGCTGGCAGTGACTACTCTTGGGAAAGGATTTGGTTTATAGCCCATTTCAACTTTCTCATGATTTTTTTTTCTTCAGTACCAGTGATTGAATTCAGGGCCTTGCGCTTGCCAGGCAAGTGCTTATTCTACTGAGCTATCTCCCCAGCCCATGATTTCTTTTTTAAAAATGAAAGATGAGTGACAGTTGGGGAGCTAGCTCAATGGTCTAAGTAACTGTGCGGCAAGCACAAGGACAAAGGTTCAATCCCCCCACACACACCACATGCTGTGCTAGCATACCATGCAGGCACCAAAACTGGGCGTGGTGCCGCACATCAGTAATCCCAGCACTGGGGAGGCTGAGACAGGAGGATCACTACAAGTCTGAGCTGCGTGGCAAGACCCTGTACCAAATAAATAAATGATTAATTTAAAAAAAAATTTTAAAGATGACTGAAGATGACAGGTGAGAGTTTTGGTTTTCATTTCAATATCCTTATTTGTCAAAATTAGAAGCTGGTCATTCTTTTTGAAAGGTCTGTGAAATCCTAGTCCAGACATCACAGCTTTAAAGCTACAGCACTGTTTGATTTCTACTACCGCAATTAACCCACCCATCACCCCCTAATAGAAGTGAATTTCCATTCCATAAACCACAAAAATTGCTCAGGGAAAGTAACTGACTTAGCAGAGTCATGCAGAAGTCATTAGGAAGATGAGCGGAGCAGCTGGCAACCCAGCACCACTAGTTTGGCCTGCACTGCAAGCCCAGAATCTTCCCACGTCAACTGTCCTTCTCACTTCAGCAGATGTGGAAACTAAGACGGGAAGCCACAGAGCCTGCTAGATGGAAGGTAGATCTGCTAGGGAAGCGGCTGGCTCACCTTATCCTCTGGATCCTTCACCTCCACGAACATACCAAGCCCGGGGGTGGCTGGCTGATACTCTTCGCGCTGCTTGTCATACAGCTGAGTCCTGTAATTTCCTGCAGACAAACGAGGCGAGATCAGGTCAGAACGGCGTGAGGTGGTGCTGGGTCTGCACTACACAGGAGGACACACAGCAGGGCCCGAACTTCCTAACTTCAGAAAGCTGAGCGTCCCGCACCCACCGCCCCGAGACCACAGTCCTGTCCCTTCACCCGCTCACCTATGACCATGGTCTCGTCTGGAATCTCTTCAATAAAGCACTTTTTCTCTGTCTCCCCAATGTGGAAGTAGAGCGCGCTTCCGCGAGCTGCAAACCACAGCAGCAGCGCAAGGGCCCGCATCGCTTTACCCACCCCGGTTCCGGGTCGGGTACCGACCAAACGCACGCCCTGCTGGGCAGCCATCTTGCCCCACCTGCCCGCACAAACGCAGTGAGTCGAGCCACGTCGCCTTGCAACCCGGCTGCGGTGCTTGTCGGGAGCGCGAGTCCGACGCGGTGGACTACAAGTCCCGAGATGCCTGGCGGCCGTGGCGCGGCCGTACGGGATTGGGACGCGGCTGCTACCTGGCACCGAGCTAGGGCTCCCGAAATGGAAAGTTTCTTCCCTTTCAGTCTCTTAAGTGGCAGGGTGGCTGGTGGTGGTTATCAGCTTTTTACTGATAATGAAAATAAGGCAGATTGCTTGAGGTAGAGCAGAGACAGTGTTC
The DNA here is from genome assembly GCF_000260255.1 of Octodon degus. Lineage (NCBI taxonomy): Eukaryota > Metazoa > Chordata > Mammalia > Rodentia > Octodontidae > Octodon > Octodon degus. Next base: position 4,871,947 of record NW_004524624.1, read on the forward strand.
GAATCTAGGACCCCTGACCTTCCTCAGCACGACTTCGGCCACTTTGGTTTACTTTATGTTGTTTTTACTTTTTTTTGGTTTTTTTAAAGTAGCACAAACAATGTACTAATTTTATTTTCGAAAAAAAATTTTTTTAAAGATTGCCTTTTATCACCTATTGGACCTCAAATTCAATGCACTCCTGAGTCCGGGTCGTATTCTCCCACCTATCACCACCACCACCGCTGCCACCAACTCACACACACACAAACCCACATGCGTGCTCTAGTGCGCCATCCTTCCGAACCAGGATAAGGTGCCCTGGTGGCTGGCGGTAAAAAGGTTTTGGTGAGGAGCGTGGGCTAATTGCTCAGATCTAGAGAGCTTTTGCATTTAATGTCTAGATATGCCTTTCGTGTTCTCTCTGGATTTTGTCCGAAGTCGACGTGTTTTGGAAGTTCTCAGCGTTGGTTTATGATTTCGACTGCCCCATCTCTTCATAGACGACACAAGTTTTCTCTTTACTTTCGGTTCTGCTGCTTTCGTTACTTTCCTGGAAATGAGTTTCTGTTTGCCACCAACGGGAAGTTTTTTTACCTTGTTTTTTCTTTCTTTTCTTTTCCTTGACAGTAACAATATTCTGTAGCTTGGATGTACTTTAACTATTCCTCTGATAAAACAGTATAAAAATTTCTTTCCTTCTAGTTGTTCTGATAAATAATACTGTAGCTGAGTGCGGTGGTGCATCCCTATAATCCCAACATTTGGGAGCCTGAAGCAGGAGGATCACCACCATTTAGGCGAGCCTGCGTTCCCTAATGAGTTCAAGACCAGCCAGAACTATATAGTGAAACACTATCTCAAAACAATAACAATAATGAATAAAAATTCTTGTACATTTGCCCCAAAACATTCTGTAAGACATTATTTTGTTAAGAGATCACAAAATTGACTCCAAAAATCTTTGTACCAATTTACAATTCTACTAGAAGCGTTTCAGGATATTTACTTGCCAGTGCCATGGTCAAATATTCATGGCCTTTTTAATTTTTGTAAATTAGCAAATGAAAATTTGTATTTTGTTATCCTTTTAATTTTTATTTCATTGGTCACTAAACTTTTTATTTTCACTTATTTTTCTTTTGTGAATTATCAGTTTTTTCTCCTTTATATGCTATTACCGTGTGTGTGTGTGTGTGTGTGTGTGTGTGTGTGTGTGTGTAGGGTTTTGTTTTTATTTTCTTTGGTACTAGACCTTCACACTAAACTATATCTCCAGCCATTTTTTATTTCTATTTTCAGACAGTGTCTCATTAAGCTGCTCAGGTTTGGCTCCAACTGGCAATCCTCCTGCTTCAGCATCCCAGAGTGCTGGTCATATAGAGGAAAGAAATTCCTGATCTGTCAAATGTCTGGTTCAGTTTGTGTTCTCTAAAATTGAAGAATAAATTTTAAGAACAACATAGGTTAAGGACAGAATATGTTTATTGGGGGAAAGAAAGCTTCTGTCTGAGAGACAGCAGGGGACGCAAGTGGGTAGCCAAGGAACTTGCCTTTTTTAGGAACTTTTTAAAAAAATTTTATTTATTTATATGTGTGTGTGTGTGTGTGCGTGTGTGCGTGTGTGTGTGGTCAGCTCAGCCCACCAGGGCGCAAGGCTGGCTGGCATGTGGTGCTGGGGGATTGAACCGTGGTCCCTGTGCTTTGCTAAGCTTGTTCTAAGTAGGTGCTTTAGACCACTGAGCCATCTCACCAGCCCTTTCTAGGAACTTTTATAGGGCAAATCCATGATGTAAGGCAGATCCAAGGTGGAAAACATGGGAAATCGCACTGTGGGCATGAGGTGGGACAAAACTATGGTCAACTAATGCGATTATAATTGCTCAGGTAAAATTGATTATATTGAGATCAAATAAGGAAGCAAGTCACATAGCAAGTGGTACTGAATATAGAACAGGGCGTTTCCTGTAGGGGGTTGGGTTAGTGGCCCTTCCTGGCTTTTTCAAAGTGATCAGTACCTATTTAGAATATCAATTCCTGATGTTTATCCTAAGGGATTAATATGTGGGTCTTGTCTTGAAGTCTGGCCCTTAGGTGGGCAGGGCAAGGTGCTTGTCTTCCCCCACAGCTACAAGGCATCTCGCTGCACAGACTCCTTTGAGGGCCTAGTCCATCTGACAGCCTATAATATTTCTGTGTGATTTAGCTGCTTACAACACTGGGATTACAGACATGAGCAATGTTGCATGGCCATACGGTTTCATTTGTGTAAATCAAGGGGTAGATATTTGTATAAGCAAGTCTTTGTTTTTTGAGACATGGTCTCACTATGTAGTTCAGGCTGGCCTTGAACACACTGTCAGTGAGGTTGGCCTTGAACTTGTGATAATCCTGACTTGGCCTCCAGAGTGCACAGATTACAGATGTGTACCAACATGCCTAGATTATACCCATGTATTCATATATGTGAGATTATTTCTGTAATTTATATATAACAAACAGGTAACTGTTTACTTAATACAAAATAATAGGGATCTAAGAAGCTGTAGCAGGTAAAAAACTTATTTTTAAAACTTTATTGAAGCATAACACATACCAAAAGTATATAAATTAAACATTTATATTTAATGAATTTTCACAAATTGAGTACAACTTATAACCAACACCAGATGACATAAGTTTGGTTAATACAAAACTTATAGGGATCTAAGAAGCTGTAGCAGGTAAAAAACTTATTTTTAAAACTTTTCATTGAAGCATAACACACACCAAAAGTATGTAAATTAAACATTTATATTTGATGAATTTTCACAAATTGAGTACAACTTATAACCGACACCAGATGACATAAGTTTGGTTAATACAGTCACTGTCTCAGCATCTATTTTTAGGTCTAGCATAAGTTATTTGAAACCCAGTTATACACTATCACCTTTGGTCTCATTAAAGTGTCCCTTCCACATGTGGTTATTTGTGACACAGCCTGGTTCTTCCTCATCCTCCGACCAAAACCCCAACATACGCTATGATAACAACTTAATGACCAACACCAGTCATGTAAGTAAGTTTCCATCTTCCTATGTGTTCTCCACAACTGTGTTATCCGACAGTTAATGTTCACAGACCTCACTAAAGGTATGGGCA
>NW_004524624.1:4876119-4883088 GCF_000260255.1 Octodon degus
AAAAAAAAAAAATTGTGAAATTATACATGTGTATTACCACCACACCCAACTAAGACTGGGTAATGTATAAAAGAAAGAAGTTTATTCACAGTTCCAGAGGCTAGAAGACCAAGACTGGATGGCCAAATCTAGCAAGGGCCTCAGGTTGCATTATAACATAGCAGAAAAGTAAAAGGCTTATATAGAAAAGCCAAAACATAAGCAGCAGTCTTGCTTTAAAACAACTGACTCTTTGAGTAACTAGTTTATTTATTTATTTTGTTTTTTATTTTTTGGTGGAACTGGGGATTGAACTCAGGCCCTTGTGCTTGCTAGGCAAGCACTTATTCTACTGAGCCATCTTCCCGGCCCCAAGTAACTAGTTTAGACTGGAGAGAATTGTATTAATCTCTCTTAATAACTTAAGCACCCCTTAAAGTCCTACTACCTACTAACACTGTTACATTATTGAGAATAATTCCAGGGTACATAAGCCTCTCCTCCTTTTTTTTTTTTTTTTCAGTACCAGGGATCGAACTCAGGACCTTGTACTTGCCAGGCAAGCACTTATTCCACTGAGCTATCATCTCAGCCCTTAATACTGTTACATTAGAGAACAAATTTTAACAAGAGTTTTACAGTGGACAAACCATAATCAAATCATAGTAGATCCTTCTGTTGGCCCTTTAAGGAATCTTCCTTTTGACCTTGGCAGGGTGGTTTTCAATGGAGAACTCTTGGCTGTAAGGGTACTCCCCAAATTGACACAAGACACTGACCCTTCTGTACTAGGTCTAAGATGTGAAAAAAAAGAATCAAGAGGGGTTTTGGTCTCTGGGATCCAGTGGCTGCAGTGAGGATCTGGAATATCTCCTGGAGGCCTGTGTGTGGAAAGCTTCATCCCAACTTGGCACTATGGAAAGATAAGTAGTTTCTTCTGTTATAGATTCCTGCCATGTGCTCCCATGGGCCAACCAACCATGAACTCACACCACTAACTCCTTAAGCTAAAATCTTTCCTCTTTATAAGTCATGTCAGGTATTTTGTCGGAGAAAATTGATATACAATGCAAAGTATTCATGAACATAAACTACAATGCTGAATGTCCTGAGTTGCCTTACAATGTGACAAGTTAATATCTTAGTGGTAGTAATGTTTTAACATGATTTCTTTACTCAAGTATGGAAGATCAAACTCAGGATTTTGCACTTGCCAGGCAGGCACACCATTAAGCTATCTCCCTGGCCCTTAATGTGATTTTTTTAAAAAATGTATTTGGTACAGAATCTCACTACACAGCTCATACTCATAGTGATCCTTCTGTTTTCAGCCTCCTTGGCACTGAGATTACAGGCGCAAACCACCATGCAATGTCTCGGTGCTCGGCTCAGTGTGCACAAAGGCAGGGCCAGTATAGCATTAGGTGCCAGGGATCGAACCTAGGTCCCTGTGCTTGCCTAAGCAGGCACTCAGTCCACTAAGCTACTTCACCAGCCCTTTAATGTAATTTTTAATGAGAAAAAAAAATATATATATATATAAATGTCTATAAGAGAAGAATTCTGTCACCATTATGGAACCATAAATGGCTTTGGAAATGAATTTTTACTGAGTATTTAATAATGCTTCTTTACTTATTTAACCTGAAATTCGAAAGCAAAGCAGGGGGCCTGGCCCTAGCTCAGGCCTTTAAGTGGCTGCTTCCACAAAGCTGTCAGCCTCAGGTTGCTGGAGTTCGAACCTCACAACCCTCCTGCTGGCCAAAAGTGCCCTGAAGGCGTTCGAGGAACCAAAAAAAAAAAAAGAAAGCAAAGCAGACCTGCTCTGTGAAATTATGTTGGGGGTTCCTAAGACTATCTTCAAGTTCAGTAATTCACTAGAGATATTCACAAACTTCAGAAAACATGTTATACTTATAGTTATAGCAAAATGGTGTACATTACAGTATGAAAAACTGCTGGCTGTGGTGGCACATGCTTATAATCTCAGCACTTAGGAAGGTAAGGCAGCAGGATTGCAATGAGTTTGAGGCCAGACTGGACAACATAGTGAGTTCAAGGATATCCTGAATTACATAGAATGGATAGATACATAGATAGACAGACAGACAGACAGACAGACAGACAGAGCATAGGGAAAATTCTAGAAAAGACTGAGTGCAACCTTGCAGTCAGCCTCTCCCTTTGGAGTTGAATGAACATTTAATTCTCTCAGTAATTATACCTCAACGACACATTCAAAGTATTTCAGCCAGGAAAACTCACCTGAGCTTTAATATCCAGACTTTTGGCAGAAAATTGATGGCATTGAAATGGGGTACCCACAGACCTGATTCCTCAAAGACCAAAATTGATACAACATGGCCTACAGCCCATTCCAACCCTCATAAATAAAATTATTACCATAAGTAATCTGGCATGATCCAGGACAACAGATCTACAAATATACTTTCAGTCTTCCATATTGATGATTCTTTTTTTAATCATTTATTTATTTTTCATTTATGTATTTGGTATAGGGTCTCACTACACAGCTCAGACTTGTAGTGATCCTCCTGTTTTCAGTCTCCCCAGTGCTGATATTACAGGTATGCACCACCATATCCAGACTCAGTAACTGGCTCAGCACACCCCAGGGGCGGGGGCAGTGCAGCATGCGGGACCGGAGAGCGAACCCTGGCCCCTGTGCTTGCCAAAGCAGGCACTTAGTCCATTGAGATATCTCACTGGCCTTATTTATTTATTTACAGATCTTGCTACACAGTTCAGACTTGTAGTGATCCTCCTGTCTCAGCCTCCCCAGTACTGGGATTACAGGAGTGTGCTACTACATCTGGTATCAATGGCCAGTCTGGCATGGGGCCAGCATGGCATGTGGTACTGGAGATCAAACCTGGTTCCTGTGCTTGCCAGGAAGGTGCTTAGACTGCCAAGCTATCTCCCCAGTTCATATATTGATCCTGCATCCACGTATTCAACCAAATGGGGATCTAAAAAAACCTTCAAAATGTTTGAACTAAACTTTAGTAGAATTTTGTTCTTGTAATTATTCCCTAAACAATACAGTTTATCATTTACACTGTATTAAGGGTCATAGAGTGGAGGGTAGCCCCTCTCATCGCCATTTCTACCACTGCTGCAACCCAAGAGAACCACCACATCAGAAGGCTGAGAGAAGGGCCCCTCCCCTTGCTACTGCCACAACAGAGCGGAACCCTCTGGGAAGGTCCAGAGACCAGAGAAAATGACAGTGACACCGAAGGGTCCCAACTAGGGCACACAGGATAGACAGGCAGGACTAGTGTTTTGAAGTGTGAAACAATAACAATACAAGCCAATAAGGTGGTAAGTTAAGCTGGACCAGCATTGTGTTCGGGGGCAAAAACATGGAATAGAAGCAGGTAGAATTGCTCCTGTTCTCTGTCTTTTGTTGGTGTTCTTTTCTTTTCTTTTTCTTGTTCTCTTTCTTTTCCTTTTTAATATATTTTTCTCTTTTTCTAAATGACTAGGGAGAACTCCAGGCACAGAAAACTAATTCTATCCCCTAAACCCAGAGACCAAGTTAAGGCAATCTCTTGCTTATTTCCTCATTGTTTCTCTTCTGCCCTTTCCTCTAGTCTCTAAAAGTGTGCATGATCATCCTTTTTCCAGCCTTTCTTCTATTTTCTTTTCATTTATCTTAGTTTTATCTATGATCCTTCTCAAATCTCCACATTGCAGGGTAAAACCACTCTACCACACTCTGAATACAAGTTTCCAATTTACAGTTGGTTCTGTTATATAATTAGAGATTTTGCTCCTATGGTTTAAGGTCAAAATTAATACCTACTGTGGGAGACCAATGCTTGGCCTCATACTACAGACTGCTGCATTTAATCTGTTGTCTTGTGACCTTCCCAGAGCTAAGTTTCTGTTTCCCCTCCGAGCCATTTCCCAGAAGTCTCTTGCCTGATCTCCACCGTAGAGACCACCCCCCAGTGCCTAGCGACCTGATGACGTATAATCACTCCTCCCTCTTCTTCCCCCGCTTCCTATAAATTCTCTGAGACTTCCTTGAATAAACGAGGCTTGATCAGAACCTTTGTCTTGCCTCCATTTCTCGTGTCTCCTGTCCCTATTTCATCCCCACTCCCCTTCCAGGGTCCTCGTTGACTAACCCGCGGGTCGGGTCAACCTACCACAGTTTGTCAGTTTCTAAATTGTGCTTGATGTTATTGTTATTGTTAATTATGCCACTGTAGCTAGAATGTCATATCGGTTGTAATCAGTTGTTCTCCCTTTTGTAACAATAATGAGAAACTCTAGGGTAAAAATTTCATCATAGTCTGGCACCAAAGAACTGGGGATTGAACCAAACACATAATAACATCTCACTCTTAATTAACTAAGAAGGTAGCATCTTGAGACAGACACAAGCCAAGAACCTCCTACACACAGAAGACATCCCTGAGAAAGACTTTTACTAGAAAAGACTTGATACTAGTGATACAGCTACCTACCATAATAACTTACAATGATCCAGATGGAATCTTAGACCTCCAGCCCACTCAAAACAAGTTCAGGAGACAACAAGGCAGAGGAAAATAGAATACACACATTTGAAATTTCTAAAATGATAACAACTGAAGTAAAGAAACAAACCCATGAGGCTATAGAGGAAGTCAGATCAGAAAAAAAAAATCTCTCAGGTAAAAAAAAAAAGTCAACACATATAAAAGAATTTCTCAGTAAATCTAGAAGAGAAATAGATAAAATAGATGATACAAAGAAGATGGAAACAATGAATGATTGATATAGGAAAGAAACAGAATGCATGAAACAGATTCAAACAGGTATCAGGAAATTAAAAATTCCAAAGAAAGCTGGCAAAATCACTTAAATGAAACTGAAGACAGACTTTCAGGCTCTGAAGACAGGATCATGGCAAGCAATTCAGAAAGGAAAGAGCTCTTAAAAATAACAAGTGATCAAGAAATAACAATTCAAAATCTGCAAGATTATACAAAGAAAAACAATATGAGACTGATAGGTGTGAATGAAAAAGCAAAAGTCAACACAAATGACATAAAAAGACTATATATAGAAATAATAGCAGAAAATTTCCCAAACAGGAGAACAGAATCTGACAAGTGGGCCGCATAGAACTCCCATTAGACATGATCAAATAAATCTACACTTAGATATATAATAATGAAGATCCCAGAAATTCAGCACAAGAACAGAATATTAAAAGCTGTCAGAGAAAAGAAACAAATCACCTACCTATAAAGGAAAGCCCATCAGAATCACAGAAGACCTCTCAACACAAACTCTCAAATCAAGAAGAGCTTGGAATAAAGTATTTCAACTCTTTTTTAATTTTTTAAAATGTATTTCGTTGTTGCAGGGTCTCACTATGCAGCTCGGACTTGTGGTGATCCTCCTGCTTTCAGCCTCCTCCATGCCACTACACCTCGATTCTGACCAGTTCTGAGGGCCCAGCTGGGACAGCATGTGATCCTGTGGAAATTCAGAAGATCATCAATATTGTTTTCAAAAATCTTTACTCATATAGTATGGAAAACACAGAAGAAATAGACAGACTCCTAGAAACATATGAATTACCAAAGCTGAATCAAGATGATAAAAAATTTCGAATGACCCAACATTAGTTAATGAAATTGAAGACTTAACAACAAAGAAAAGTCCAAGTCCTGGTGGATTCACAGCTGAATTCTGCAAGAAATTTTGACCAGATTTGATGCTAATACTCCTCAAACACTGTAATAAAGTGAAGAGGAAGGCCATTCTCCCTAACTCATTGCTGAAGGTTTTGATGCCAAAACCAGAGAAAGACCTAACCAAAAAAGAGAACTACGGGCCAATCTCCATAATGAGCAGAGAGGTAAAAATCCTCAAAATACTAGCAAACAGAATGCAGTAATTCATCAAGATTATATACTATAACCAAGTGGGATTCATCTCTGGAATGCAGGGATGGTTCAACATACACAATAAACATAATACACCATAGCCACAGAGCTAAAGATGAATCACACAATCATCTCAATAGATGTAGAAAAGGCTTTTGACCAAACCCAAGGCTCAATAATGATAAAAACGCTACAGAAATTCAGAATAAAGGGTCTTTACCTGAATTTGATAAAAGCTATCTATGACAAACCAATAGCCAGTATCATATTAAATGGACAAAAACTGAAAGCTTTCATTCTAAAATAAGGGACAAGAAAGGATGTCCATTATCACCACTCCTATTCAACATCATTCTGGAAACATTAGCCAGAGCAACTGGACAAGAGAGAAATAAAAAGAATAATGATAGGAAAACAAGAAGATAAAATATCATTATTTACAGATGATGTGATACTCTACATAGTAGACCTCAAAAAATCCACCAAAAGACTTCTAGAATCAATAAGCAAATAGAGTAGCATAGCTGGATATAAATTCAACACTCAGAAATCAATACATTTCTGTACACAAACAACAAATTCACTGAGAGACAAATTAGGGAAACGACACCTTTCACAATAGCATCTAAAAAAGTGAAATAGAAATAAATCTAACAAAGGAAGTAAAAGATCTATACCCTGAAAATTATAGTACTCTAAAAAAGGAGATCAAAGAGGATATCAGAAAATAGAAATATATCCCTTGCTCCTGAATAAGAAGAACCAACATTGTGAAAATGCCCATAGTCCCAAACTGTTATACAGATCTAAAGCAATCCCAATCAAAATATCATTAGCATACCTCACAGATCTAGAGAAAACAGTCCTAAAATTCATTTGGAAACAGAAGTGACCTAGAATAGCAAAAGCAGTCCTGGTCAACAAAGGCAAGGCAGGAGGCATCACAATCCCTGACTTGAGAATATATTACAGAGCTACTGTAATAAAAATCAGCATTTTGGGCCAGGAAGATGGCTCAGTAGAATAAGTGCTTGCCTGGCAAGTGCAAGGGCCTGAGTTCAATCCCTGGTTAAAAAAA
>NW_004524624.1:4883188-4888306 GCF_000260255.1 Octodon degus
AATAAGAAAGAAGCTCTTAAAAATCATCATTTTTCTGGGTATGGTAATGCATACCTGTAATTCCAGCACTCAGAGCCTGAGGCAGGAGAATCATTGCAAGTTCAAGACTAACCTGGGCTACAAAGTGAGCTCAAGGCCAGCCTGAACTGCATAGCAAGACCCTGTCTCAAAAAGAGTAAATCAATAATTAAATAAATCAGCATTTTTCCAGTAATGACAAAAAAATTTAAAAAGAAGACCTGACCAGGGCGTGCTGAGATTGCAATTGAGACTGGGCGTGGTGTGCACCCCTGTAATCCCAGCTCTTGGGAGGCTGTAAACAGGTGGATCACTATGAATCCAATCTAGTAATGAGACCCTGAACACCCTGTAGACCCTTCCCTAAAATAAAAAAAAATAAAAATAAAAATAAAAAACCCACACACAAAGGAAATGGAACAGAGGAAATGGTACCATAAAACATTCGGCAAAAAGAAAAGAAAACCTGAGGGTCAGTGAAACAGATTAGATAATGCAGCCAACTCCAAACACATTCAGTCACTTTAATCTTTGATAATGGGGCAAACATGCTCACTGAAGAAAAACAGCTTTTTTAATAAATGGTATTGGTAAAATTGACTTTCCACATGCAAGGAAGCTATCTTGTTAAAATATTTTTCATACCTAAAGAAATCACCAACAGAATAAAAAGAAAATCTACAAAGTGGGAAAAAAATTTTAGCCAGCTGTCCTTCAGACAAAGGACTTCTTTCTAGAACATATAAAAAATTGAAAAAAAAATCATACCCCCAAATTCAAAGACCCAAACCAAAAAACAGCATCTGAGATGAATACACACTTCTCAGACGAAGAAATATAAATGGCAAATATATGAAAAAATGTTCAGCATCATTTGTCATTCAAGAAATGCACATTAAAACAATACTGAGATTCCATCTAACCCCAGAAAGAATGGCTATCATCAAAAAAAAATCAAGCAATAAAAAAAAAATCAAACAACAACAAATGATGGCAGGGCTCTGGGGAAAAAGGAACACTTCTCCACTGTTGGTGGGAGTGTAGACTGGTACAACCATTGTGGAAATCAGTGTGGAGATTCCTCCAAAAACTAGGATTAGAGGTCCCATTCCATCCAGGAAATATCCATTGCTCTTCTGGATATTTTCACAGAAGAATTAAAAACATCATAACACAGCAATATGTGTACAGCCATGTTTATAGCAGCACAATTTGTAATAGCTAAATCTTGGCAACAACCCAAATATCCATCAACTGAGGAATGGATAAAGAGAGATGTGATATTTTTAGACAACTGAGTACTACTCAGATATAAAGGACAAACTTGAGATTTTTCATAGGTAAATAGATACAACTAGAGACCATACTTATAAGAGAAATAAATCAGATTCACATATATAAACATTGTCTTACCTCTCTAGTATAAGAAACTGAAAGAGTAAACAAAATTCTAAATGTACAATAGATATTGTGAAAGGGAAAAAACTGCTCAAAAGGAAAGAGCAGCTGAGACGATGGAAAGGAAAAAAGGACAGGAAAAGAAAAAGAAAAAAATACACACACACACACACACACACACACACACGATAGCTAAGGCAATTATACTACTAATTTCTCTTCATTGAAAAGAAGGGTTTGTGCTTATATTGTTCAGTGAATCTTGCATGCCTATGTCTTATAAGCTGAGCAACTAAGTTGAGATAATATACATTATGTAACAATTATTAATTTCATACTATCTTGTTTTGAAATTCTGTATAATTGTTTTTCTCTCTCTAAAATAATTTTTAATTATAATAATCTAAAGATGACTTTAACTGTAAAGTAGGATTTCATGTTATAAAAAAATACACCATTTTATATAAGAGACTAGAGCATCTTCAGTTGTTTGTCCATGGGGGTCCTGGAACCAATGCTACACAGATACTGAAAGATAACTATACTCTCATGAGGTAGCGTATTCTATGAGCTTAGATGATATTTCCCAGGGTCAGTCAAGGCTCACTTTCCTTGAAATAGAACACCCAAACCTGCTGAGCTAATTCTTCACTCCACAGAAACTTACACTTCTGTAAAGTCATTTCTGAGTAAGGTGACACTGCCAGAATCACAAATAATATTCAAGCTGCTTTATATATGTCTCCTGATGCCAAAAATGAATGAAGTAAGACCTTTAGTCCCATGCAAACTTCCAGGGAACATACTTTGCAAGTGCAAGCTATGATGCCACGAGCATTTCTTTTCTTGATGCACTGCAAAGGAAATTTCCATATTTCTAAATCCATTTAATTTTACCATTGAGAAGCTTCCGCCTAAACTTCATTTGGAAGTGATTAGCTTGCAATGTAATTACATGCTAAAAGATGAACGTCAAAAGAAAGGAAGCTAATAGAATTCTAATCTATATGCCTATGAATGCGTTCCAACTAATGAATATGATGGATTACACCTGTAGATTCACATCAGTATTGCACAGTTTTGTGGGAAAAGTCAGAAGATAGGCATGAAAACATTTGTAATAGATTTTGATGAGAGAGAACACTAATCAGTTAAGTTCAATGTAATCTACTCACCAGAAAAACAATTTCATTCTTCCCATTAGTCAGTTTCTATTCAATTATCATTATCTTGTGAGTTTTGAAATTTAGAAAATTATGAAGTACAATATTTTTCTCATGTTATTCACGTAGCTAAAACCTATTTTCAATTTTACTCTTGGCCTACAATATTTAGTGACTGTTTTAGAAATATTTTGATGATTTCTGGTCTGCTAAACGACAAAAGTTTGAATTTTACTTTGATTCTACCCAGCTGCCCTTAGAGCACAATCTCCCCAGGAGGAGACCCTTGTACATAGAGGCAAACACTGGCTCTGTCACCCCTACACCTAGGGAGCAGCCCTGTCCCTCCTCTTCTGTGATAACACAACACATTCAATTCATGAGCTTGCACACAACAGTAGCCTGTAGGTGAGTTGATTGACTTCAGCCCCTGAGTGGCAGAGCATTCTGCTATGTGAGGTGTCAGCCAAAAGAGATGAGCCCTCATCTGGAACATCCCTGAAAGGTCCACCAACTAAGGGCAGAGCAAGACCACAATGCTGAATCTTGGTTTCCAAGGCAAGGATGGGAGATGCTGGGGAATAAGACGCAGCTCAGCAGTTTGCAGTTATTTCTCAAAGATTGAACCTGGCAGGGGCTTCCCAGGGCTAGATGTAGCAGTATCTTGTCCCTCAGTGGAGGCCCTACTATTTTTATATATTAATTAAGTTTTTTGGTACATTTTAGGTATACACAATGATCACATTCATCATAGGGAATTTGCACCCATACATGATGTACCTTCTTGCTTTTCCATTCCCCTACCCTCCCTTCAATCCCTCCTCCCCTCATTATTTATAAAAGCTTTGTTTCTATTTTTCTTCTCCTTTCCATCCTTCCCCCTCCCCCAGTTCTTTTGCATTTGAACATTATTTTCCTATTTCACAATACCTATTATACATTTTGTCCTTATTTTGGTTTCTCACACCAGAGAAGTAATCAGACACATGTGTGTCTGATTTATTCCACTCAAGAGTATGGTCTCAAGGTGAATCCTAGAAATGTCTCAAGTTTATCCTTTATGACTTAGTAGTACTCTGCTGTATACAAAAACTATATCTTCTTTATCCATTCACCAGTTGATGGGCATTTGGGTTGTTTCCAAGATTTGCTATTACAAACTATATTATTATAAACTTGAGTGTGCATGAATTGCTATGGTATGATGCTTTTAATTCTTTCAGAGGTCCAACTATTTTGCTTAACTCACTTGCTTTTTTCCCCCTGTAGTGAAGATTGGTCTGCAGGGCATTTGCACTGCATCACACTCCCATGCCTTTATAAATGTACTTTTGAAACAGAAAACTTAGCTACTCAGTGGCTCAGTTGCTCTAGCTGAGCTCAAACTTGTGATCCTCTTGCTTCAGCCTCCTTGAAAGGATTGTATGTTCTATTACCACATCTGACTGTTTTTCTTTTTTAAATTTTATCCTTTAAAAAAAATTTTTTTGACAGTACCAAAGATTGAACTCAGGACCTTGCCATTGCCAAGCAGGTGCTTATGCCACTGAGCTATCTCCCCAGCCCTAAATTTTTTTATATTATTGTATGTTGTACACAGCATATTGTTACACTACTGATATAACAATTCATCTGCATAATTATAAATAAGTTTTCATGTAGAGGGGAAGGTTGATTGGAGAGTCACAGGCAAGTTGCTTAAATGCTTAATGCTTCACTGTATATGTGGGATGGTCCCTCCCCTAAATAAACTAATTCCTACAGAGCAAAGAATTCCATCCAGAACTCACACTACATAGGGCCAGCGAGACAGCTCAGCAGACTAAGCACAAGCGCAGAATGGGGCTTGATCCCTGGCACCACATGCTGCGCTGGCCCCGCCCCCAGGTGCACTGAGCAACAGAGTATGGGTGTAGTGGCACACACACCTGTAATCCCAGTGCTGGGGAGGCTGAAAAACAGGAGGATCACTATGAGTCCATAGTGGAGACCCTGTACAAAATTTAAAAAAAAAAAAAAAAAACCCTCACACTGTTTCACCTCCTTTATTAAATTCTCACATACCATTCCTGTGCCCCAGTCAACTCAGAGCCAGATAGCAGACATTTCATGAGCTTTATGCCCCAGAACACATTGCAAGTCTTATGCCTGTTTATCTTGGTTTGCAAATTTGTTCCTGCAAAAGTCACAGTAAAGTCTCTCCAGAATTCCCTTCCCTCTTTTTGCCCCTAACAGCCACTGGTGCCTCCCCACATACCTCTTTGGGAACTAAAGTGACAAACTCTCTTTAATGTTAGTCACCTCTTGGACTGTTAGCCTTATTATGTCTGAATAATAATAAAACCTACATCTGAAAATAGAAGAGGAGAAAGACAAGATGTGGCATGAGGTTGGAGGAAAGGAAAACGGTGAAATAGCCAGGTGTGGTGCCACAGGCCTACAATCCCAGCACTGGGGAAGCTGAAACAGGAGGATCACAATGAGTTTGAGGCCAGCCTATCTTATATAGTGATTTCAAGGACAGCCTGAGCTACAAGAT
>NW_004524624.1:4888406-4894241 GCF_000260255.1 Octodon degus
ATAAATAAATAAAATTTTTAAAAGTAGGAACAAAGAGAGAAATAAATAGTAGAGGGCACCTGTGTCACTTTTTTTCTTTTTTTTAATTTTTATTTATTCATGTGTGTGTGTGTGGCCAGCTCAGCCCACCAGGGGGGCGTGGCTGGCTGGCATGTAGTGCTGGGGGATTGAACTGTGGTCCCTGTGCTTTGCTAAGCTTGTTCTAAGTAGGTGCTTTAGACCACTGAGCTATCCCTCCAGCCCCAACCTGTGTCACTTTCTGCATGTTTCACCCTCCCCATCTCTTATCACTACACCTCAGTCTCCTGGTCTCTCCCTTTCTCCTGAGTTTTATCTTGTCACAGATAATTAGTGAATTTGAATCTGAAGAATGAGGCTTTGCACACGTATGAAACACTAGAGAGAAGTCTTCCTTTGAGAACAGGAGGGCTTACTAGTTAGGGAACTTGACAAAGACTATGATAAAGAGAGGATGATCTCTGACATTTCATCCTGTGTCCATGCTCTGGTGTGAGGAAAGATGATCTGGTATTAGGAGAGCTGAACCAGGAGGTGTCCTGGTACCTCAGCCATCTGTGTATTTCATTACTCTTCTTGAAGGGGTTTTTGGAAGACAATGGAGACTTTGTTTTTTGTCTTTTTTTTTTTTTTTTTTTCAGAACCGGGGATTGAACTGAGGCCCTTGTGCTTGCCATTTTTTTTTTTTTTTTTTTCAGAACCGGGGATTGAACTGAGGCCCTTGTGCTTGCCAGGGATGCACTTATTCTATTGAGCCATCTCCCTGGCCCCAACAATGGAGACTTTGAAAAGACCACAAGTCTTTTTGTTTGTTCGCTTTGTTTTTTTTTTTTTCAGACAGGGTCTCACTATGCAGCTCAGGCTGGCCTTGAACTCACTTTGTAGCTCAGCTACCACAATCCTCCTGCCTCAGCCTCCCAAGTGCTGGGATTACAAACATGTGCTACCACACCCAGCTGAACACAAGCATTTTACTGTGGGGAAATTGGCATTTTGGTTGGAGAAGAACTGAGACAGACTGAGATGTGGCATTTGCCCACATTTTCCTAGGCAGTTTCCCCAGTGTGCATCAATGGCTTCCTGACTCTTAGGAACCAAGTCATGACCCAGCTACACCCATTGATTTCTGCACCGCCCTCAGAAACCCCCAGAGTATGGAAAGGAGGGAATAGCAAGCCACCTAAGTTCCGGGGTCCAGCCAGGCACAGGCCCATAGGGTGGACTTCCTGGAAGCCCTGAGGAAGGATAGATTGGTGAAGGAGGCCGTGACACTGAGACAGACCACTGTGAGGGCACAAGAAAGGTGCACTCCTGGGCTCTTCACCAGCTACTCATTAAAAGCATTATTTGTGCTTTCTTCCAAAACAGTCATAGACTTAAACCTGCTTTCATCTACCGGTGCCAGGTGGGCAACTAACAGCAAAACAAAGCTTGATCTTCACATTGTACTTGTCTCCTTGATTACTTTATAACTTTAGGTCAGATCTGTCCTCAATTCTACCCTTAGGAGTGTTAATTATTTAGGAAGTGTCTATCTAAAAACTGGCAATACAGCCAAGCATATAGTTCAGCAGCACAGTGTCTACATGGCAAGCACAAGGCCCTGAGTTTGATTTAAAATTTATATAATCTATCTTATCACCCTGAAAGACTGAGGACATTAATATAACAGATTTACAGCACCACTTAATTACCAGTGGATGCCCCAAAGTTCCTAAATCTATGATTACCTCGGATTCTAGTCAAGTCTTCTACAAAACCGAGACTCCCAAGCACAATCAATGATCTCATGGAAATCAAACTGCCCCCTCAAGCAATAAGACCACTTGCAAAACTAGAACTGAGATAATGATCAGCCAAATCCCTAGCCCACTCCAACAATTTCATAAAAGCTGTTCTCTGTGCTTTGCTGAGCAGCTACTCTGATCCTCTTTGTCAGAGCTATGCCCCTGTCAGTTCCTAAAGCTGAAGTGCCCTCCCCATTTTCATCCACTTTCTAACACTGCTTAATAAATCAGCCATTCCACTTACTGCACATCCTGAAATGCTTTTCTACACTCAGGCCTGTTTGAGCCTCACCCTCATCTCTTTCTTGGGGCCTCCTCAGAACCTGCCCAGGGACAAGACCTCTAAGGAAATTAACTAGAAGAGGAATGAACTGTCAGCGGCATCTGTGAACATATGGTCTAGGAGTAAGTGAAGCAGATCAAGTGGCCGGATCCTGGTCTAATGGATCTCTTGCTGTTTTTGCATTTGGCACCACCATTCCACTTTAGTGACTAGGTGTTCTGGGAAAAAGAGAAAGGGCAAGGAACTTTCATAAGAGACTCCTTTATAGTTAGGGTTATGAGGAGTAGAAAGTCTTTTTCCATGGGCCAGAAAGGAAGATGAGTGTAGAGGTCTGTGATCCAGACAAGGGACCATGGAGGTAAACTGGGGAGGCTCAAGGACCCCAGCGAACAGATGGGATCCATCCTACCCCAAACTGCATACAGCATCTCTGAGTTATGTGCAGCACATTCTACCCCTGAAGCATCCCACCCCTACTGCCCCCAGCTCAATGTGACTAATCTAAATAATGCAAGGGGACATCACAAGAGGTGTCAGGCATAGAATATATGGAAATTTTAGATATTCCTATAGTTAGGACACACTATTACTTGCCCTTCTTTCTCTCTCTTTCACTCTTGCTTTCTTCTTTTGTAGAAATCCAGCTGAGCCTCAGTACAGCCACTTTGAGTCACAGACACCATAGTTGAGTAATCAGAGCTGTTTTCTGTGAATTGTTTCTTGGCACACTATAAATAAATAAAACCACAAGATGGTATGTGAAGCTTTATGACTAGGCCCTGGAACTGTCAACACTCATAATATGCCTTATATCTTTACTGTTAGCTTGAAACAAAATGTGACTATTCCAGTTTGGATGGAAACCTCCTTGTCCTGAGCACTTATATGTAAGCACCCTCCCTCTGGCCAAGTCATGGGACTCACCAGTCTTAGCTTTTTTTTTTTTTGTGGCTGGCTCAGCCCACCCTAGGGGCAGGGCTGGCATGGCATGGGGTGCCAGGGATCAAACCGCAGTACCTGTATTTGCCTAAGCTGGCCTAAGCAAGTGCTTTAGACTGCTGAGCTACCTCACTGGCCCATTGACAGCTGCTCTTGATTGTGTTTCTTTCCCAATAAAGATTACATTATGCAATCCTGGATTTTTCTACCTCTTTCTTTGATCTCTCAATACCTTCTATCTATAGTAGTTGCTTGTTTACATCAAATTTTCCTGGTATAGCCTCCTCCTCCTCCATCTTCCTCCTGCTCTTGTTCCTCCTCTTCTTCTGTCTCTCTCATCTGTTTTTTCCTCTATCTTTTCTTTCTTTTTCTACCCTTCCCTGACTTTTCTCTCCATACTTTCTTTCTTTCACCTCTCTTCCTTTTCTCCAGTGCACACTCATACTATTCCTGGTTTATGGAACACAAAAATGAATTTGTGGCATAATTTTAGGTCTTTATCTCTCCCAGCTCTAAATCCCTGAGGAACTTGCTTGTAAATGAGCAATTTCAATTTGACATGATTAACACACCATGCTAGGGTGATACACAAGGCTTTGAGGCCAGGTGAAGAAAAACCCAAGTTAGTGCTGCTGGGCTTAAATATAGAAAGGTGAATAGAAATTGGACAAGTTGATGAAAGGCAAGAATAGAAGTTGTGTGCATTTTCCAGAAAGGACACAGCATTTAGTGGATACTCATGAAAGTGTGAGGGAAACAACAGATGGGGAAATAATGTAGCTCCCCAGTATCTCCTCTAAATCTCACAAGTGGTATCCAATTTCAATGGTCTTGGTAGTCAGTATGAAATGAGATTACTGCCAAATGGGAAGAGTGCACTTTCATTTCCAGCCCTGTCATCACTCAGAAACAAGTTGTCCTATCATCAGTATAGTACAATACTTTTGCAACTTGGAAGCTACACCACTTTTCCCTCATGAGTTAATGTAGTCAGAAATATTGCCATGCAGCCACTTGGACACTGCCTCCTTATATGTATTTCATGGCAGGCTGTAAAAACCTTTTATTTTTTGACCATTTAGGGAGTTCTGTTGGCAGCCTGACTGTTGGATTAGCTCCATGGAAGAGTTCAATGTTGAAGAGTATAGTGTTGTCTACAGGACAGAGCTGATACCTGTAGTGCTTGTTAAAGTCTAAAATACAGATAAATATGGAACTTGAGAGCAACATTTGGGGAATTTATTATAGGAATTTAATAGGAATATGACATCCAAACATAATCAACTTTATTTTGATTGCATTTGACAAAAAGAATGTGTTTTGTGAGGTCAAAAATATTGAGATTTAAAGAACAACAATAAAAATAAGAGAGGGGGCAGTGCAGGAGGGAGGGATGGAGAGAGAAGGGGAGGGGGAGGGAGAGAAGGAGGCAGAAAGGGAGGACGGAAGGCAAGGAGGGAGGGAGGGAGAGAGAGAGAGAGAGAGAGAGAGAGAGAGAGAGAGAGAGAGAGAGAGAGAGAGAGAGAGAGAGAGAGAGAGAGTTTAATACAATTGGTAGCTCCTATCTAGAATGGAAACCAAGATTCAGCACTGTGGACAGCACCCATTCTCCCTCCCAAACCTTTGCCTTGTTGCTTGTGAATCTCCTCCCAGATCCAGCGATGAATCTCACCCCACCCCAATGAACTACCTTCCAAACCCAAAGGGTGCTTTTCCCCCTTTGTCTTAAGTAACCATTCTAAGCTTTTGGCTTTTGTTAATATCTGTCATTTTAGTTTAGAAAGTCCTTTCCAGCAAAGAAATTTTTAAATTTTCCTGTGAATATCAAAAACTATATCACTGGGATGGTGAAACAGTTCTTGGTATCTGGAACACATTGATCTTAAAACACCAAACTGATGTTATTCATATACTTTTTAGTGGTTCTTAGAGGGTGGAAACAGGTTTCATTTCTTCTTGAGTCCAATATGTATTTTAAAGTCTGACCCATAATTTGTGTGAGCAAATAAATGCCTCAGTTGGATAACCCTGGACAACTTATTACCAAACTATTGCCTAGGTTTCTCTCAAATTCTTAGATTCAAGTGACTTTCATGGTTCATCCTCCTAAGTAGCTGGGACCACAGTTGTGCATACCATAACTAGCTCAACTTCTTTTTGACAGTTTTCCCACCTGTAAAATCAGAATACTATTAAAATTTATTGGGCCAGGGAGATAGCTCAGTAGACTAAGTGCTTGCCTGGCAAGCACAGGGTCCTGAGTTCAGTTCCTGGTACCACACACACACAAAAATTATTTCATAGCATTGCAGTTAATACTAAGTAACTTAATGCACTTAAAAGTACTTAGAACAGTGTCTAGAAGAGAGGGATAAAAGGTTTCACCATCAAAGGTAATAAAGTAATAAGTGTCTAATATTACCAAGTCCTAGACCCAGAGCGCAGGCCCGGCAAGTGAGTGAGATGACCGAGGGCCTTCCGGATCTTGAACAGACCCAGAGCGCAGGCCCGGTGAGTGAGTGAGACAACCCAGGGCCCGCTAGATCCTTGTTCGACCCAGGCTGCAGGCCCAGCAGGGAACCCTTCAGCAGAACTCCCTGTAAAGAGGCTGGAAGTAAGACCCACCCAGCTGATTCAGGAGCAGAACATCTTGCCAGAGAGACACAAAGGGTTCAACTCTAAGGCCTGCAGCAGAAAGAAGTGGAGCACACAGCCAGAACCAAACAACACCCACCTGGAGTAATTTGAACTTCATAGATCCAGACCTGGTACTAAGGTAATAACTCTATCTAAGCTCTACACCAAAGG
>NW_004524624.1:4896006-4929707 GCF_000260255.1 Octodon degus
AGGGCTCTAGTTTTATACTCATACATACTTGAGTCTACACCATGATTTTTCATATTCATGTTGTCATATCAGTCCTTCCTTCTGTAAAAAAAAAAAAAACAGATCTTCAATTTAAAACAAAAATTGTTGTATCTTAGCACAGTGGCAAATGCCTATAATCCCAGTATCTAGGAAACTGAGGCAGAAAGATCACTGAGAGTTTGAGGCCAGCCTGGGCTACATAGTAAGTTCAAAGCCACCCTGAACTATGATAGTAAAACCTTGTCTCAAAAAAAGAACTAGTGGGCCAGGTGTGCTGGCATAGGCCTATAATCCCAGCACTCTAGAGGCTGAGGCAGGAGGACTGTTGTGAGTTTGAGAGCTGCCTGGTCAAAAAAGTGAGTTGAAAGCCAGCCTGTGCTACATAGTGAGACCCTGTCTCAAAAAGACCAAAAAAAAAAAAAAAAAAAAGGCATAATGCTTATGATCTTAACCACTCTTAGTGTTCAATTCAGCAGTATTAAATACATCTACATTTTATGCAATCTATCTCCAGAATTAGTCACCTTCACAAACTGAAATCCTATACCCAGTAACAAGAATGTTATGGCTTAGAGTTGAGATGAATGAAATAGAAAACAGAGAAACACTAGATAAAACAAACAAAACCTCATTCTCACAGGAGTGAATTCTCAAAAGTCCTTATTCCACTGTATTCACTGATATGCCACATATTTGATCTTAATGATGTTATCTGAGGGCCAGGAATATAGCTCAGTTGCATAAGCACCTGCCTGGCAAGTGCAAGGTCCTGAGTTCAATTCCCAGTACTGGAAGAAAAAAAATGATGCTGTCTGGTCCCCTCTCCTGTTCCTAAAATTATCTTTTTCACAATGTCTCTGACTCCTATTGCAATGATGATGTAATTATTATCTGATTATAATGTCTTCTTTAAATATTAGGAGAATTCTCCAAGGAAGTCATCTAGAACTAGATTTCTCTTTAAAGAACTTTTTTAAACTATCAATTCTGTTTATTACCTGGGTATAGGTCTATTTAGATTTTCCATTTTTTCTTGAGCCAGTTGTAGAAGGTTTCTTATTTCACTTGTCATCTAATTTTTTGACATACAGTTATGTTTCCTTATGTTATGGCTTATATCTAGATGCCCCCCCAAAGCCTCACACTCTCATAGGTGGAGCTATTGGGAGGTGGATGGATGATGGGTGTGTGATACTGCATTAGTCCACTGATTAGTTTATACCTGAATGTGATGCTGGGAGATGTGCCCTACAGATCTATATCCTTCCTACGCTCTCGAGGACTGCTGCATCCTGACCACCTTGCCATGGGCTGTTTCTCCTCTTCTTTGCCCCTCTTCCATGCCACCCGGCTTTGAAGCCAGCCAACTCTGGACTGAAACCTCTATCAACTGTAAGCTAAAATAAACCTTTCCATTTTTATCATGTGGGTGTCAGGTATTTTGTCCCAGCAACTAAGACACTAAATTATATTGCTCATTTCTCTGCTGTATTTGTGGTATGGAACCAACGCTTTCAATTCAGGCCAGCCCTGTGCTCACTTTGTAGCCTCTGGGCTGATCTCAAACTCTTAGAAATTCTCCTGTCTTAACCTCGCAAATTCTGGGATTACAGATGTGTGCTACCACACCCAGTTCCAGGGCCAGCATGACACTGGGTTCAGGGATCGAACTCAGGACCTTGTGCTTGCCAGGTAGGTGCTTCTGCCTCTGAACTATCTCCCTAGCCCCTTTTTAATTTTTTTTTTCATTTAAAACATTTCTTTTATACCAGGTGTGATGGCATACACCTGTAATCCCAACATTCTGGAGGCTGAAGCAGGATGATCACTGTGAGTTTGAGGCCAGTCAGGGCTACTCAATGAGTTCAAGGCCAACCTGCACTACATATTGAGACCCTGTCTCAAAATAAATAAATAAATTTACATTTATTGGGGATGGGGAGATAGCTCAGTAAAATAAGTGTTTGCCTGAGTTGAATCCCTGGTTCCTCAAAATAAAATAAAATAAATTTATATTTATTTATTTGTATTGAGGACAGGGTATATACGGTCTCACTGCATTGATTGGACTCATAGTGATCCTCCTGTTTATAGCCTCCCAAGTACTAGGATTACAGGCACAGGACACCACACCCAGTATCAATTGCCATCTCAGCTGCCCTGGAGGCAGGGCCAGCACAGCAGGCCAAGATATGGAGCTCCCAGCCCGTGTCTGCCTAAGCAGGCATTTTAATCCACTGAGCTATTTGGCTGGCCCTTATTTATTTATTTAAAAAATAGTACTGAGGGGCCGGGGAGATGGCTCAGTGGAATAAGCGCTTCCCTGGCAAGCGCAAGGGCCTGAGCTCAATCCCCAGTTCCGCAAAAAAAAGTTAAAAAATAGTACTGGGAATATAGCTCAGTGACACAGAACCTACCCAGCAAGCAGAAGGTCATCAGTTCAATTCCTGGTACCAAAATAATAATGATGATAATAATAACAGTAATAATGATATGGATGGACATGGTGGTTCATGCCTGCAATCCCAGCACTCTGGAGGCTGAGGGCAGGAGGATTGCCATGAATTTGAGGCCAGCTTGGGTTACATAGTGAGTTCAAGGCCAGCCTGTCCTTCATAATGAAACCTTGTCTCAAAAAAAAATAATAACATGCACTCAGGAGGCTGCAGCAGGAGGATTGTCACAGATATGAAGCCAGCCTGAGCAGACAGAAGCTTACTTACTAGTTCGAGAAACAGCAAAGAGACCAGGAAGGTTAGAACAGAGTAAGAAATAAAAAAGTAGTACAAGAGTTAATGATGGACAGTAGGGACTTAGATGGTGAGTTTAGCTTGATTTTTTATTGTGTGATACAGAGTCGCTGTAGGGTCTGATCAGAGAAGTGGGATGCTTAGCTCATAAACTGAAAGGATTATTCTGACCACTGTTGGGATTAGACTGAGTTAGTAGCTAGTGAAGAAGGCCCGCTATAAATTTATGGCAATAATCCAGATGACAAAATGTTGGGATCTCAGTGGACACGGTAAAAACTAATCAGATTTGTGATGTATTTTTTTGTTTTGTTTTGTTTTGTTTTGTTTTGTTTTGTTTAAGAATGGATACTTACTCTACTGCCCAGCTGACCCTCAAACTCCTGGATTCAGGCAATCCTCTTGCCTCAGGCTCCTAAACTGGTGTGCACCACTGAACCTGGCTTTTGGTGTGCACCACTGAACCTGGCTTTTGGTGTGCACCACTGAACCTGGCTTTTGATATATTTTGGATAGAAAGCTGAGAAAATTATAATGAACTGGATATAGAATGTGATAGAAATAAAATATAAATTCAACTTTTTAGTGCATTTAATTTTTTTTTCTGTATTTAGGACAGGGTCTACAAGGTCTCACTATATAGATCAGATTCATAGTGATCCTCCTGTTTTCAGCCTCCCATGTGCTGGGATTGCAGGCGTGAACCACACACCCAGTCTCAATTGGCCATCTCACCACACCCGGGGGCAGGGCCGGCATGCACAGCAAGCAGGGGATCGAACCCCTGCCGCTGCGTTCTGCCTAAGCAGGGGCTTTAGTCTGTTGAACTATCAAGTTAGTCCCTTGCATTTAAATTTTTTAATTCACACAAAAGTGTGCATTTTGTGGTACCATGTGATGCTTTTTTTTTTTTCAGAAGTGACCAAAAAGCTTGTATTTAAAATGTTTTTTTAAAGGCACATTAAGTCAATTCTCTTAAGAGTAGGCAGAGATCAGGAGTAGAAACAAAAGATTATCCCACTTTACCAAACATACACTAATGTCATTTTTCAAATCTACAGATTCCATTTCTAGTCCCCCTTTTTCTCTTCTGAAAGGATTCCAAATTCACCACATTAAACAAAGTTCTTGAGGTTAGGGATAGGGTTCTGCACCAGCAACAGTGGAAGGATGTCCTGGAGTCCTTTTTTAGGGTCACTCTACTGCCCACCAACTCCTAACTCCTCCCTTACAACATGAGCTGGTTTCATTGGAGTCACGAATTTCTGTCCATCCTGAGCTCTCCGGTTCTAGGAAGGGCCTTTCACACCAACAGCCATCGGAGCTGGGGGAGCGGGGTCCCTGCCACTGACCTGTGCCGGTCTTTATTTATTCTTATGTGTTTTATGGCTGCTGTGATGACTCCCTGAGGAAGTGGAAGAAGCAGCCTTCTGGGGCTTCACTTCCTGCACAGATCCATCCAGATCCTCAGGGTCCTCCTGGCTGGGCTCATTTTCCTGATTACGGAAGACCAGAGAAGTGTCCCTTTCTGTCCCACCTCCTGGCTCCCTCTTTTCAGTGAGCTGGTCCTGAACTCCTGCCAACTCACTTATGGCAGCTGCCAACGTGACTGAAGATTTAGTGAAGAGCCGCTCGGCTTCTTTACACTTCTGGTTCCTTCATCATTTTTGCTGTTGGAGTTTTTTTGGTTGGTCAGACAGCGATCCCAGCCACGAATAATATTGCCATACATTTGAGTGTCTTCCACACAGTTTCCTTCAAAAGCATAGATCTGTCTCTCCAAGTTTGCCAGTGTTTCCACCAGCTCCTGCTTCCGCTTCATGAGCTCCACCAGCTCCCGCCGGGTGTCCAGGATCTGCAGCGGGAGCGCCTTGTTGTGCATCGCCATGATGGGCTGGAGCGGTGGCCCAATGATGTTCTGATACATATTTACACTGTGTACTTAAATGGTGGCAAGCACATCTAACACCTCAAATATTTCTTCATAGTGAAAATGTTAAAAATCTGGCTGTGCATGGTGGTACATGCTTGTAATCCCAGCACTCAGGAGGCTGAGACAGGAGGATCACTGCAAGTTCGAGGCCAGCCTAGACCACAAAGTGCACTCAAGAATAGCATGAACTGCATAGTAAGGCTTTGTTTCAAAAAGAAAACAAAAACAAAAATTGAAGAAACATTTTAAACAGAAGAAAATGTTCAAAATCCCTCCTTCAGCAATTATCATTATCTATAGTAGTCCTACTGAGTTAACTATAACTTTGTACCAGTTAACCAAACTTTCCCAATCCACCTTAGTCTCACCTCATCACTATTCTAATCTCAACTTCTATGAGATTATCTGGTTCAGGTTCCACATATGATGTCCGTTTTATTTTACTTAACATAATAATCTCTAGTTCCATACATGTTCTCACAAATGACAGAATTTCATCCCTTTTATGGCTGAATACGATTTCACATGTATATATGCCACATTTTCTTTATTTATCCATCCACTGGACACTCACATTGATTCCATATCTTGGCTGTTATGAATAGTGTTGCAATAAACATAGAGTTCAACCTACTCTTTTCATTTTCTTTGGACTTATACCCAGTAGTAGAATTGTTGGATTACATGACAGTCCTATTTTTTTATTTTTTAGGGTTCTCCATAATGTTTTCCATAATAGCTGTACTAATTTATATTACCACCAACAGTGTACATGGTTCCTCTTTTCTCCACCTCTTCATTAGCACTTGTGTGGAGGTCTGCCACATCACCCTCCCCCAGATGAAAGTGAGATTGAGTGCAGTGCTGGCTGTATAGAGGTGACTTACCTAAATGGGTTTCAATTTAAAAAGTGAGTCTGGTCAAGGCTGTGTACTATCTTCATGAAAGCAGGAGGTTGATACTGGCCTAATATTGTTTGTTATCAATGACCACGGCTGAGCTCAGGTAGACCAGCTGCGATACCATGGGCCTAAGATATGAGATAAGTCTCCATTGAGGCCTGCATGACTCCAGAGAAAAGTCCCTTCCAAGATTTCTACAAAGTAGATTACTCATTAACCATAACCTGAATCTGACTGTTCCTGTCCCTTCCACAAGAACAGCTTTGTCCCCTCTGTTACAATCCTGCCAGCCTTGCCACTTTTCTGGCACTATTTTTATTAATGAATAAATACTATAGTTCAAGTGCGTCATGGCCTTTTGTTCTCCAAGAGCAACTGGTCCCTGCTGCACCTGCCATTTTTGTCTCTTGCTCTTTCCTTCCTGCCATGCACAACTCCAGGCAGGAGACTGGGGTCATGGGGATGCACTGCAGGGGCTTCTGATATACTTGTTATCTTTTTTTTTTTTCTTGTTTTTTTTGAGTTAGGGTCTTGCTATATGATTGAAGCTGGCCTTAAACTCACTATATGGTCCAGACTGTCTCCTTATTCAAAAGAGTTCTCCTGCCTCATCCTCCTGAGTGCTGGGATTACAGGCATGTGTCATGTTTTCTTTCTCTTATAGCCATTTGGGAAGAAGCTACTTTTTTTTTTTTTTTTTTTTTTTTCAGAACCGGGGATTGAACTCAGGCCCTTACACTTGCCAGGCAAGCACTTACTCTACTGAGCTATCTCCCTGGCCCTGATGAAGTTATATTTGATTGTGTTTTTTATCTGCATTTATTGGATAAATGATTATAATGGATATTTTTTCATGTAACTGTTATCCATTTCCATGCTGTTTTTTGAGAAATGTCTAGGTTTACTGTCTTAAGAAAAAAGATGGAGATCTCACTGTGTTGCCTGGACTGGTCTCAAAATTACAATCCTCTTGCCTTCGACTCCATATAGCTGGAACTACCCATGTATGGCACATCACCTAGCTTACTGCCCATCTTAATCTGATTATGCATACTATTTAGTTTCTTGAGTATTTTCAAAGTTTTACTTCAGAAACTAGAAAGTAGACAGTCCCCTAACTAAGATAGGGAAGGTTATGAATAGGTTAGGAAGAAAAGAAGACCAAGAGTTTGGCTATGAGCATTTGAATTGAATGCCTATTAAACTTTCAAATAGAGATGTGACAGACAGTTAGATAGGAGAACTAAGAACCAAAAACAAACCAAATGACTATCAGTATTAGAATGAGTAAATGAACTGTGATATGAATGTATAATGAAACACTAAACTGTAATAATGCTGTACTGTTGGCATCTGCTAAAGCTGGAAATTGATCCTATGTGGGAGGGCCTCATTACCTAAAGCGGTCAAGATAGCTCAGTCTTAAAAAAAACTTTGTCTGGATATTGTGGGCTATTAGTTATTAGTCACAAGGTTGTGTCTTGTTACTTTTTAAAGGTATAAATAAGGCTCTTATGATTGTTTCACCAACCAGGCAGACAAGTCACTACCTAACCCAGCTCTCGTCTTGTCTATCTTTTCCTCATTCCTGCCACCATTTTCTCCCTGGGTACAATGGATCACACTGAGAGACCAGCAGATCCCTATGTTTGGTGCCCAAACAGAGTATTTATGCACACTCTTTGGAATTGTTCCTGCTGCCCAGTACAAGATAAGTGTGGGCAGCAGGAACACTTCCAAAGAGTGTGCATAAGGGAGGGAAGTGAATTTGTTAGAGCCAGTATTCAACACAGGCATGCATTGGTACTGGCACATTAGGTGTAAAACTTGGAGATGGAGGCTCATTAGGGCCAAAATGGGTTCACTAGGGGCAAAAACAGGTTCACTAGGGCTAGAGAGATAAACAGGAAGAAACAGGTTTGAGAAACCAAAAAGGAAAAAGACTGAGTTAAAAATAGAAAAGAGTTTCAAGAACCATAAATGTTTACAGGTGTATATAGATGTATATAAAAATGTTTGCTATTCTTTTGGTTCCTGTATTTATGTTACTTTCTAAGACCACCATAAAGGACTTAGCATGGAGTACTATTTCATTTTATTTTTATTTTTTTGGCAGAACCGGGAATTGAACTCAGATCCTTGTGCTTGCCAGGGAAGCGCTTATTCCACTGAGCCATCTCCCCAGCCCCATGGAGTACTGTTTTAAATTCAAGTCCCAAATGGGAAAAGAAGGATACAGCAAAGGTGCTGCAGATAAGAGTTTGAACTCTCTATCTATGCTTAATTAGATAAAAAAGGAAAAAAATCTTTTAAATTGCAAGCAATTGATTCCAAGCAGCATGGTGCCATCAGGGGAAGGGGCACAAACTAGGTTCAGGGAGGGTCCCGTGCTCCAGTCCTGGGCCGACCCAGCTGGGATTTCCTAGCTGCTTGCACATCTGTGCACCAGGTCCAGCTGCAGAGGTTGGCACAAGTCACCAACTACAGTCTGCATGGCTGGTGCTTAGTAGAAAGGTCATGACTATGGTTCACTGTGACCTTGGTATTGGCTATGCATGCTGCTGGCACTGAAAATTCATTAGACTCAAGACAGCACCAGCCTCAGCAAAAACGAAGTATCTGGTAGTCAGAGCCAGAGTGACAGTGGACATACACAGTGGCTGCACACGGTGTCCACGGCTCTAGGGCCGCAGGGCCTTGCCTCTTGGGGAGGGGAAGTGTGAAGGAGAGAGCCCGTTCCTAGTAGCACCTCATTCAGCCTCAAGGCCACAGTGTAAAAGCAGCAACCAGAGGAAGAGCCTCAATACAAAGAAGACTCAGGTTTTGCTTGGCATTATCAATGCTGATCATAAAGAGAAAAGTCAAAATTATAGTTCATTCTATTCAAAACACTGTTTAAATCACTCCAAACTCTTATATTACTCAATTGGTCATTCTTTCTCTGAAAAATGTTTAAATTATATTGAGTTTAAAAATAAAAATCAATTAATTAAAGGAAAAGCATTTTAAAGGGCTTTTCAAATGCAAGTGTAGATGGCCTCCAGGTAGGACAACTACAAAGATGCTGGGTTGCCCACCTGGAGAGATACAAAGGGCCATTCCCACAAAAATAGAGCTTAACAGAAAAGAAAAGAAAAAAATAGAGTGGTTATCTCTCTCCATTACAACTCACACACACACACACACACACACACACACACACAAAGTTTCTACATTTTCCCCTTAAGGTGATTGAATTAAAACACTATTTCCATTCTAAAGATAAAAAGGTTGCCTTAAAAAAAAAAATAATAATTTCTTAGGCAAGTGCAGGAACCAGGGTTTGATTCCCCAGTACCGAATGCCAAATGCCTTGCTGGCCCTGCCTCTGGGTATGCTGAGCTGGTGACCGAGTCTGGGCATAGTGGCGTATGCCTGTAACTCCAGCGCTGGGGAGGCTGAAAACAGGAGGATCGCTATGAGTCCGAGCTGTATAGTGAGATCCTGTACCAAATACATTAAAAAAATTTTTTAAAAAGTCATATTTCCTAAGATTAATAAGAATGGAAATATTTTAAAAGATTACTTAAAATTCTTTCAGCTCTTTACAAGGTTGAAAGGGCCGAGGAGACAGCTCAGTAGCATAAGCACTTGCCTGACAAGCACAAGGTCCTGAGTTCAATCACCAAAAAAAAAAAAAAAAAGGAAAGCTAACGGGCCTGCCAGATAGCTCAGCGGACTAAAGCGCCTGCATAGGCAGAGCTCAGTAACTGGGGTTCAATCTCTGGTGTGCAGTGTGCTGGGCCCACCCCTGAGGCCCACTAAGACTACGATTGAGACCGGGCATGGTAGCATATGCCTGTAATCCCAGTACTTGGGAGGCTGAAAACAGGTGAATCACTACAAATCCGATCTATGTAGTGAGACCCTGTAGACCTTGTAGACCCTGTCCTAAAAACATGAAGAAAAAAAAAAAGACTAGAACACCCTAAAAATATAATTCTGGCTAGAACCAACATACCACACAGAGATATCCATAAATTGGATTTTAGACATTTTTATTCTTCACTCAACTCATCATAAACAACAAGTGATGAAGCAGATTAAGGGAAGAGATTTAAGGGAAGAGTGACAGATATGCTAGCAACTCATTCAGGCAAACTACTTGTACTATATTTTAGGACTGTCTTGGGTCTGGGCCATGTATGTTACTTCTTCTTGATGATGTTATGGTTCTGTAAGTAAGATAAAACTAAGCTTAGTTAACATGGCCACCCAGTATACTATAGTCAGGCATCTAATTTCACCAAATCCCTGTATCAAGCCAGGAACTACTTCTCAAAAGGAAAACAACTATTTGCTGAAGGAGGGTACTATATAACTCTGAAGTTTAGTGCTTGAGTAAAGGTCAAAGCTAGAACAACTTAACTCTATCACTGGGTCCCATAAGAAAACTTGCTCTCCTTGAACGCTCCCTCAACTTAATTCGGCAACATTCTAGTGACTCAGTTACTGGTCAAAATGGTGTAGCTAAAGTCCAATTTACAGATGCCTACTAGTAGCAGCCAGGTGTGGTGGTGTACACCTATAATCCCAGCACTCTGGAGGCTGAGGTTGGAGGAGCAAATGTTTGAGCCCAACCCGGACAATTTAGTGAGACCCTCTCTCAAAATAAAGTTCTTTAAAGGTCTTGGAATGCAGGTTAAGACTTTGTGTTCAATTCCTAGTATTGTAAAGAGAGGAAAGAAAAAGAAAAAGCCTCCACCACACCAGCACACACACCAACTATGATACTTCTTTTTAGTGGCCGGGTATGTGATAAATACAACAGCTTGTTTTTCACTTTGTATGGAATATCTTAACACATCTACTATGGTTTGACTTTGTCCCCCAGAGGTTCATGCATTGGAAACTTGGTTCCCACTATGGCTGTAAGAGGTAATGGGACCTTGGCGAGATGGAGCCTGATGGGAGGTTAAGACTGGTCTCTCCCAGTGCTCTGGTTTCCTGTCTTACCATGTGATCTTTACATCTTGCTTGCACTCTCACTACTTTGATACCGCTCACTGCAAAGGAGAGATCACTAAAGCCATACTAATCCTGGCATTATGCCCTCTAATCTCAAGAAATGTGAGATAAATTAACTTCTTTTCTTTAGAAGTTATCCAACCTCAGGCATTTCTTTATAGTACTAGAAAATAGACCAATATACCCAGAGCCCTATGTGGTACATTGACTTGACAGGCCCCGATATATTTGTGGGAGTTATTATCCATCCTCTTATACACATATCATGCCTTATCAAATCATCCAGAATATCTGTTACTTTCTGCTCTCAAATCCATCAGGACTGGTTAGCCTGATATTCATTGGAATGGTGATTTGGTCAAAAATCCCACAAAACAAGTGTGTCTAGGGAAGATATAGCCCGGAAGTAAGTTAGTAAAGGTTTACTAACTTGCTAAATGAATACAAACTATTGTCTATGTTTGGAACAGTAGATCCCCTTCGGCATTTTCACCTCCCACAAACTCAGTTACCTGAGATCAACTGTGATCTAGAAATATTACATGGAAAAATCCAGAAATAAAAAATAAAGTTTTAAATTATGAGTAGCTCAGGAATATGATGAAATTTCACATCATCCCTCTTTGTTTTGCCCAGGATATGAATCACCTCTTTGTCTATACAGTACCTATTAGTCACTTAGTACCTGTCTTGGTTATCAGATTTTAGTGTATGTGCTGCCGAAGCAAGCACTTGTTATCGGATTGACTGTCACGGCATCACAGAACTTGTATTAAGTACTTATTTTACTTAACAATGGCCCGAAAGCACAGGAACAGTGATGCTGGCAATTTCATTAGTGTATATTGTGAAAAACATACTATTACCAGTTATCTTTGTTCTCTTATTGTACCTTACAATTTAAACTTTATCATATATATATATGAAAATATATACATATGCACATACATATATAGCCATGTATCTGTGGTTTCAGGCATCCATTTTAGGTTTGCATTGTATCTTCTGAGGATGAAGTGGGACTGTACAGAAAAATACTGAAAACAAGCCAAACTTTGGATATGGGTGGTATCACCTAAAAGCCTTGTAGCCTGCATGGGATAAAAAGGAAAGGCAGGCATGCTGCTTGTTGTTTGCTTGCTGCTGCTTTCTGCCTGCCCTGCCACTGCCCTTCTGTCATGCTGCCCTGCCTTGGAGCCACTTGACTATCAATTGAAACCACTACAAACTCTCAGCCAAAATAAAGCACTCCTCTTTTAACTTGTGGAGGTCAGAGTCTTGTGTCTCAGCCACAAGAGATAACTAAGACACTCTGGCTCTGTCATTCTTTTTTATTTTTATTTTTAATCTTTAATTTATTTGGTTCAGGGTCTCACTGCACAGCTCAGGGTCCCCAGTCCTGGCATTGCACCACACCTGGTTTTGGTGGACAGCATGGTATACAGTACAGGGGATCAAACCCAGGTCCCTGCGCTTGCTAGGAAGGTGCTTAAACTACTGAGCTATCTCCCCAGCCCACCTGTCATTCTTTAAGACCATCTGTCTTCTACTTTGGCCAGATTGATATCACTATTTGGCCAATAGTGATATCAAAGAAATCTTTGATAGTGGCATTAATCCCTACGATGAGATGAAATACTATACTTGATTTCTATTCCTAGCAACTAAGGCACAAAGATATTTCATATAGTTCTTTGGGAAGCCAATGTCAGGATTATGTCTGACCGTGATATCTATAGCAACTCTACATATAATCACTGTAAAGTTTCATAGTACCACTAACTCAGGCATGAGACATGTAGCACTCAAACTTTTTAAAAACTTTATACCATGTATGTATGTTAATATAGTCACAAAATAAAGGGAGGGGAAAATCCCATTTTAACAACTAAATGTTTAAAAACTAAAAATTGTAAAAGCAGGCTGGGGAGACAGCTTAGTAGCAAAAGCGCTGCCTGATGAGCTCAAGGTCATGAGTTTGATCTCTTTACTTGGGGGTGCACGTGGGGGGGTGTTAGTTTAAAAATTGTAAATGTTCCTTTGAATATCCCTCAGAATCCTCTCCCAAGCATACTACTTTTGGGAAACATTGACCTAGGATGTGCCCCAGTCATCTGTTTCACATGTTGCAACTACGTATTTTAACGGGGGGTGGGGGGGATGGCCTACAGTTGCTCTGGGAGGGTTCTGGCACCTGGGGCTGTGTGATTGGCCCTAAGCTTGCTCTGACAAACCAGTTCTAAAGGTGTAAAACTCCCACCTTCCTCATCAGGCACCGGGTAAAGGAGCTGGGTGATCTGAACCACAGTGGCGAACCTACGGCACGCGTGCTGCAGCGGCAGTTTGTTATCATTGAAAGTTCTAAAATGTTCGCCATCGACGACCTATACTATCTCTTGGTCATAGGCTTTTAATAGCTGTGATTTTTTTTTTTTCTTTTTTTAAAGAATGGAAATGATCCGTACCTGCCTTGAGGTGCTGCTGGGAGGAGTCAGGCCAGGAGTGTGAAAGTACCGTAGCACAAATTGATTCATTTGGCCATTTACAGACAATTATTCAGACCCTAGACGCGCGCACCGCGACTACCACGGTATTTGTGCTCTAGGTCACAACTCCTCAGACTCTTGAGAGCTTGGAGGAGGGCGTCTCCCGGCTCGGCTTTTCTCTCATAGAACTCAGGGCTATATCCTCATTAAAAATGGCGGACACGGCTTCGGCGGCTAGTGCGGCGGCGCAGACTCCGCGTGCCCTCTGACCTGCTGGCAGCGGGCGGAGGGGGAGCCGGGCGCCGCCATATTGGCTGTTGTCCTGTGTAGGGAGCGGCGGCGGTGGCGGCGCGAGTGGAGCAAAGGAGCGGCGCGAGTGGCAGCATGACTCGGAGGCGGAGCAGGCCGAGCGGCGGCGCGGGCCGGCGCGAACGGGCACGAGCCGCGGGGCTGCAGAAGCCCCAGGCGCCCGAGCCCCCGCCGCCGCCAAGCTTGGAAGCGGGAGCGGGTGCAGGGCCCCAGGAGGCGCCGGTGGAGCCCGATCGCGACGGCCCCAGAGAAGAAGATGAACCCAAGCTGGTGCCTGGCCCTCAGGTAGGAGCGAGAGAGGCGACTTGCTGGTCGGGCGCTTTCATCTCCTCTGAGCTGGATTGGGGCGGGGTTGGGCATGGCCAACCTGGGCTGGGGCAGGAGCTGGACCTTCTTCCCGAGTCGGGGCCAAGGCTTTCTCCCCCTGGAGCTGGACCCCTCTCTCCCAAGCGGAGGCTCGGCCTGACCTGTGACCATGCTGAAGCTGCCGTCTTTCCTCACCTCCTTCAAACCTTGCCCAAGCTAAAGGTTCTGGCCGTATACCCACACTGAGACTGGGCTGTGGTCCTGTGGCCACAGCTTAGCTCTCTGTCCTTCACCTCCCTCTGGGCCCACTGTCCCTCTCCCTAAGCCACTTCCTTAGGCGCTAGAACCTGCAAGACTGCAGCCTCTTGCCTCTCCCCTGGGAGCGGCTTCACTTCTTCCCCTGCTCTTCCTATACAGCCCTTGCCCCTCAGCAGCTGTGCCCCCAGATCTGACTCCGGGGGCCTTCTCCCTCCCTAACGGAGCAGTTGGAGCAGATAGTCAGGCTGTCCAGAAGACTGGTGGAGTTTCTGCTAAGGTGGAAACCCTTTTTTTGCTCTGCTCTGTACATCTGTCCCACAAGGCGGCTCCCCCATTCCCCCTTCAGATCCCAGGTTTGGCGAATCCTGCTGAGAGTGAGCAGTAGGAGGATTTTCGAAAGCTTATTTTGAGCAAAGGAGATACTAGGAAGTACCCTGCCAGTGTTCACTGAGAAGTGGGGGTGGCATGGGCCACAGTTGTTCTGGGAGGGTTCTGGCACCCGGGGCTGGGTGGCTCACCCTAAGCTTGCTCTGACAATAGAGTTTTGAGTTGGTCTTTTGGCTGGGCCTGCCAGAGAAGGCAGGCCCCTGCAGGAGTCTTGGAGGGTCGGATGCAGCGCCGGATGAGGATGAGGCGTGGCGGAAGATGCGTTTGGCTCTGCAGACACTGCATCGGGCAGCAGGGGACTCTGGGAGGCTGGTGCAGCCAGAAGGCATGGCTCTTGACAGCCTTCTAGTAGAATCTCTGGAATTGTGCATGTGAGTGGGGATGCCATTTGGGGTACCATTTCCGGAAAGCCTTCCTTGACCTCCCCAGTTGCGTCAGGTGCCCCCTCTGTGCCCACAGTCCTCTGTGCTTCCCTCTGGTAGCACTCCCCGTTCTGTGATGAAATGTTGTGTTGATGTGTCTGTTCCCCACACTGGACTGTGAACTCCACAGGGACCCAGCCTGTGTCATCTATCTGATCCTCCAAACCTTGCATAGGACCTTGCCAACCCAGGGTAGAAATAACTAACTAGGTGAATGAAAGAGAAAATTAACCAGCCCAGAATCTGCTTATTGTAACCCAGTTTTGATGCTGGTTTCCATTGTGTCTCAGATGACAATGAAAAGTTTTTTAATTAATAAAAATGTCATCCTTATTGTCAGAAGCCCTATCTTCACAACCACTCCTACCCAGAGTTGGCACTGGTCCAGAAGTTCTCCAGGCTGGACCCCATCCCTGCTGAATCTGGCTTCCATTCCTGAGGCTACTTACTCCTCTAACCTATTCTGGCCCCCTAACCATGCAATTATGTAAACCTGGGAGGGTGGGGGAAAAAAAGCCAGGCAGCTGCCATCCTCTCCTTCCTATTCAGGTCATACAATACTTCAAAGTTCCTGTCACATAGAGATGCCAGAAAGCTTAGATGATGACTTAACCACTTGTTTTTATTGATACAACTTTCCCAAGAGCTATAAGCTTCTTTAACTCCTCTGATATCTAGGTTCACTTTCTACTTATCTATTCTACTGCTTGTTCATACATTTAGTCATGCCAGACACTTCTAATCTTCTGTCTCCTCTTCAGTTTCTTTTCAGCATTTAGCAGAATTATATTACATTAACTATTGATAATGATTATTTGTTTTCCTTTGTATATAGATTCTGAGAGTATAAGAAACATGTCAGTCACCATTATACCCCTGATGATTAATAATGTTAGCAAACTAAAAGATATAAATATTACATTGTTTTTCAGGTAGAGAGACAGAAACCCATAGAAATTAAACATTTGTGAAAATGATTTCCACTCTAAGTATCAGGCAAAAAAAAAAAAAAAGTCCCCCTTTTATATTTCAGGGAATGAAAGGGGATACACAGGGTCTCACCAAATAGTTCAGGCTGGCGGTGAACTTAATATGTAGCCCACGCTCACATTGATCCTCCTGCCTCAGCCTCCTAGGTGTGTAGAGGCGACAAGCATATGCCACCACACCTGGCATTTTGGGGAAATTTTAACAGCCGCATAGAAGAAATACACTGATAAAGTATTCTGATTGTGCCCCATTTGTTTGCTCAGGTGTGTGTGGGGTGAAGTCTGGATTCAAGAAGCAGGCTTTTGTGCTCTGGTGAAATGTACCTGATGGCAGGGTAGGGTTAGTCATTACTCTGCCTTTTGTGAGGATCCCTTACTCCTATCCCAGCCCAACCCTGTCTTACAGGCATAGAGTAGGTAGGGAAAGTGGAACTCACTGTCACATGTAGGCCAGAATCCAAATGCACTTCTTTGCTGCGTTTAGGCTTTCGGCTGAATGTGGCAGTGCACACCTGTAAGCCTGACACGTAGAAGGCAGAGGCAGGAAGCTTTTGAGTTCAAGGCCAACTTAGACTACATAGCAAGACTCTGTCTCCAGAAAAGAAAAGACAATTTCCATTCATTCCACAAACTTGTTCTAAGGTCCCAACTTACATAAATTTACATGTTTTATTTCTTCTTTTATCTTAGTGTGACCTGTATTTTAAAAAATCCAAAGTTTTCTCATAGGCTAGGTGTGGTGGCACACACCTGTAATCCCAGCACTTGGGAGGCTGAGGCAGGAGGATCACTGAGTTTGAGACCAGCCTGAGCTACAAAGTGAGTTCAAGGATATCCTGAGCTGCATAGCAAGACCCTGTCTCAAAAAAAAGGTTTTCTCAAAAGTCTGGGTTTTTGCCTCTTTAGTCTAAATATCTGGTGACACCAGGTTCACTTCTTCACAAACTAGTAATCCTGAGTAACACCTGTCCCATTTTTTTAGGTATTGTGAGCTCTTTAGGCCTCTCTAGTTCTCATTGGCTCCTTCACTCATTTGCCTAACCTGTACACATTTTAATGACCTTAAGAAGAAAAAAAAAACAGAGAGACCTTAAAAGCAGTTGGAGAGAGGCAATGGGGAATAGTGGAATGGTGTTTACTGACAAGTTGAACTCCCAGCTCTGCCTCATGCTTTGTGACACTTGAGTCCCTTTCTTCCCCTCTGAGTCTCATCAACAAAAGAAAGTGAAGCAACTTATACAATACTTGGTACACAGAACCTCCTCCAAATGGCAAGGGCTGACCAGGTGACTAGACAAAGCCTGAGTGTCCTCACCTACTAGCTCTGCTAGCTGTCTTTGAGCTCTTTTGGACAACTCAGTTGGTAATCCAGGTGTACACACAGCTCCCAGGAGACTCCCTAGAATGTAAACCAGCATTTGAAGGTGGGAGAGATGAGCTCATCCTACCCTTCCCCACCTCCTATTTCCCTCTACCTCTGATCTCTATGATGTCTTCTGGGACTCTGCACAGTTTAGTTCAGAAGAACTCAAGAGATCCAGTTCTCCCAGTGCTCAGAGAAAACCTGCTTCCTTAAGGAATTGGAGCAGATGATCAATCTGTATCTTTATTAAAACTATCTCATTGTTACATTTAATTTACTCATCAAGTTTCAAAATAACCTGTACTAGGGCCTTTATTTAGGGTCCACTGAAGGATGAAATAGTTCCTATTCTTAGTGACCTCTCACTTAGAATCCCTTCCCACATCCCTTCCATAACCAGTTGGAAGAAGCAATACTAAGGGGACAGCCTTGCCACCTGTTGTTTTTGTTTGTAAGCCAGTAGAGATTTGCTGTATAAAAATGCTAATAGCCTTTGCAGATAAACACTTAACCCACTCAGGGTTTTAAATTTTTAATTTCTTTAAAATGTCCTAGAGCTGTAAGCTTAATGTCTGATACCAGATGGATGATTAAGATCATAATACTTTTGTTTACTACACTTACAGTTTTGGAGAGTAAGGACTGTTTAAATTTGTCTTATATTGTACATAATCTTTATGTGCTTAATATGTAGCTGATAAGTAAATTATAATTAAAAAGTTAGGTTTCAACTGGGCGTGATATTGTACACTTGAAATCCCAGCATTCAGGAGGCTGAGACAGGAGACTCAAGCCCAAGAATTTGAGGCCAGGTAGGACAACATATTGAGGATCTGTCTCAAAAAAAAAAAAAAGGCTTCTACCACTTTGATTCTTACCTGCCCTAACCTTTTGCTGGGACAGGCTGACATCACTCATTTATTTAGGTTAGCCATAACATACCTGCCTGACATTCTGTAAACACTAACCAACTTTTACTCTATGCCAGACCCTGATCTGGCTGCAAAGGCAAAAGTGAATGTGACATGGTTCCTGCCTACAAGGATGGTCTAGAGAATGTATATAATGATTACAGTAATGCTACTAGAAACCATAGTGTTGCTTTTTGTGAGTAAAGGTTCAAATCCTACATCCTAGTAAGTAGCCTTTAAAGTGTTTCATCCTCAGCTTTTTGCTTATAAAATGACAGCTCACTCAGTTAATGTTAGGGCCTAGCAAGGACTGCCTTAAGTACTTAGCACAAGCTATAGCTCTTGATTATTATAGGTAGTTGGTGGAGAGAATGACCAAGAAATGAAATCCTGAAGAAGTTAAGTCAAAGAAAGTTCTCAGAACCCAGTCTTCCGGATTGAGTAGAAGTTCAAAAAACAAGATGGAGGAAAGATGTCTAAAGAAAGAAAGCAGTGTGTAAACAACCATAAGTGAAGCACTGCCCAAATTTTTAGAGAGGGGAAGTCAGGATGCAGAAGTTATCAGGGCTTTTGTTGGACTACAGTTGAGACCTTGTGGAATCAATGAAAGGTTTTCAGTAGGAAGATGTACATGCTGTGCCTCATTAAATTCTTTGATAGCACATGAAGAAGTCGCTTGCAGTGGGAGAGGCAGCTGCTATTGCTTGATTCCACTGTTCCCTTAAGCCAGCCTAACTAATCATCAGATTACTTGTGCTTTGCTGGACCCTATCCCAGAACTACAGAACCAGGCTCCAAACTGGAGCCCAGGAATCCATTGTTGCATTGCACCTGGTGATCCTGAGTGTGGCTGGGTCTGGGAACTGCTGAGTTGAGGGGGTCTGGGGTTTTATTCAGATAAAGAGAATGCCTAAAGAGAAGCTTTTTCATAAGCAGGAATAGAAACAATGTGTGTGTGTGTGTGTGTGTGTGTGTGTGTGTGTGTGTATTTAGTACATGGTCTCACTACGTAGACCGGACTCATATAGCGATCTGCCTATGTTCAGCTTCCTAAGAGCTGGGATTACAGGCACGCACCACCATGCCCAGTCTCAATCGCCATCTCAGTGCGCCCTCCGGGGCAAGTCACTTTGCTTTGCCTAAGCAACAGTTTTGGTTTTAAAAAGATAGAGAAACCTCCCCCTCATTTCTGCAGTTGTGGCTATATTAATGACATTCAATTGCCTGTTAGAATGCTTGCCTGAGCCTACCATAGGCTCTGCCCTTGAAAAGTTCATAGCATCATGAAGACAGATTTCAGCTACTAAAATATATGTGATCAGCTGTATTCTACAGAGATGTAAAAAAGTGTTAGGGCTTCCCAGGGCAAAGCCCAATTTACTCTGCCTATGGATTAGGAAGATGTAACATCCAAACAGAGCCTCACAAGAAAAGGAAGAGGCAGAGGAGACAGCAGGCATGAAGGTATGATTACATTATATGTTTGGGGAAAGGAATGTATTAGTGATTTTTTTTAATTTATTTATTTTATACAGGCTCTCACTACGCAGTTCAGACTCATAGTGATCCTTCTGTCTCAGCCTCTCTAGTGCTGGGATTACAGGCATGCACCACCATACCTGGTTTTGGGCTGGCATGGCACACCCAGGGTTACAGGGACAGCACAGCATGTGGTACTGGGGATTGAACTTGGGTCCTTACACTTGGCAGGCAGGCACTTAGACTGCTGAGCTATTTAATGATTTTGTATGGCAGGATGTGCAAAAGAGAGCTAAGGAAAAGCATACTTGTGTCCTGGGAAGGGTCTGTTTGTGCCATTCAGTTCTTTGCCTGTACTGCCAGCTTCATCTTTAAAACTCTAAGTGGCTTCCAGCTGAATAGATACATGCGCATGTATCCTAATCAGAACATGGTACAATCCCATAAACCCATCTCCCCTTTAGTTCCCTACCCAAGACTCTTGACTCCTTGTGATTTCCTCCATTCTGAAATGAGTAGACTCTGTCTTGAAAAGTCATGTGGGAAACCTAAGGCAGAAACAAGGGGGCAGAGGGGTTGTAAACACTGAAGGTTCTTATTAGGAAATTAGAGTTATGTTAAATAACATGGACTTGGGTTCAAAGAGGCCTTGAGGGTCACTTTTCTTGTCCTCCGTCCTGTGCTTCAAATAATAAATTTGGTTTGGGGCAAGTCTCACTTAGTAAGTTTCCCTGTCATTTTTTCCAGGGCAGAAGAGGAAAGAAACTAACGGGTATTGAGCACCTACTGTGTGCCAGGCCCAGGCCAGGTACTTTACATAATTTATTTCCTTCTGTCCTCACAACTCTGAAGTGTGGTATTCTTCCCATTTCATAAATTGAGGAACCTGAGGCTCAAAGAAATTGATTGATACTCCAAGAACATACTGAAAATGGCAGAACTATGATTTGAACTCACAACTGTGTCTCTAAAGTTCATGCTCTTTCCCCCATGAACTGTGCTGGGGTTAGAGTAGGGAGTGGCACTTGGCCCAACGATCCAGATAAATTAGCATCTTGAACCTTTCTATGGCTACTTGTATCCAGAAGCCAGTTTTAATGGATGAGTTACCTCATTGGGGTAGACAATCAATAGGGTCAGGCAGTCTCACTGCCCAATCCTCAACTGATTTTATACAGTCAGAGAAGATTCTCTACCAACAGGCTCTTCTACCTCCTAGAAGAGGCATAGCCTATGCACTGTGGGTAAAAGTGGGATTCAGTCTGCTTCCTGAGAATTGACCATAACCTTAATTGCCAGTATTGGAATGGTTTAAGATTCTTAGCTCAGATTGTCCTCCCATCAAAAAGTCAGGTGAAGTGATATAGCCTAGCCATGCCATGCCTTCAGTATAGCATGCTGAGAAAGTAATTGGTTTGGCTGTGTTTTAAATTCTGTCCTTTGTGTTCAATAGCTCAGACATGAGCCAGAAGTGCTTTAAGCATTCATTTATTCAATGAATGCCTGCTGTGTGCCAGGCCCAAGCCAGACTTGTGTTCCTGGGCATATGTAAATGACCAAGATTTATTCCCTGGCTCCAACGAGCTCACGTTCTACCAGGGGGTTGGGACATACAGAAAATGTATCTGTGCCATAGTGTGAGAGGTACAACACTAAAAGAATTAGTTCTTAGTCTGGTCCACCAAAAGTTTCAGTGATCTTTGATAGGAATTTGCCAAGGAATTTCCCACCTAACCCAGTAATTAACATAAAATAGGAGCTTGAGCATTTGTTGAATGAGTGGATAGGTGCAAGAGTGAGTGACAGTAACTGGCCTGATGAGTTTTTCTAGGCTGGGATTAATCATTTACTCGGAATCTTTTTTTTTTTTTTTTTTTTTTTTGGTACTGGGGATCAAACTCAGGATTATGCACTTGCCAGGCTGGTGCTTATGCTGCTGAGCTATCTCCCCATCTCCCATTTTCTCTGAATCTTAAAGGAAATTTTAGCTGCTATTGTTGTCTTCTGCCTGCCTTGATGACTGGGAAGCACTTGGAGTTTGGTGCCTTGGGAGGAAAGTGTTCTCATGGGCCATTTCAGAATAGAATTTGGAACCTGTTGCAGGGTAGCAGGTTAGATACAGCATGTGTCTTGGGGAAACCTTGTGCAAACATATATGAACTCTTGAGACTAAAAGGAACCCATGGGAAGAATAAGACCAGGTTGAATGCTAGAAATTTTATCCAGCTTTAGAGTAGGCTTTGGTAGCTGCCTGGTAGCCAGAATTATTCCCTAACACTTCCCAAATTGTGAACAGAAAGACTGAGGTGGAAAACGGGGTCATACCCCAAAGAGCTGTCCAGAGAGGCTGCAGACTATCATTACTGTTCCCTAATACACACTCACTGTATGCCAGGCACCCCTAAAGGCTTTGCATTAGCAGCTCTCAAAGTGTTTGGTTTTGAGACCCCTTATACCTTCCTAAAAATTGTTGAGACCCATACACACAGAGTTTTTATGTTGGTAATAACTCTTGACATTTACCAAATATTAAAGCTGAGAAAGTTTTAAAATATTTGGTCACTAAACTGAATGTAATGGCACACACGTCTAATCCCAGCACTCTGTTGAGGCAGGATGAAAACTTTGAGCCAAATCTGGACAATTGAGCAATGTAGTGAGTCCTTGCCTCAATTTTTTTAAAAAGGGGGCTGGGGAATATAGCTCAATGAGAAGGCCCTGAGTTCAATTCCCAGTACTGCCCCGCCCCCATTTTTTTGTTTTTTAGTCACTGGAGATTGTCATGGAACCAGGCAGAGTGGTGCATATTGGCAATCCCAGCTACTCCGGAGGCAAGCAGGATCACAAGTTTGAGACCAGCCTAGGCAACTTAGTGCAAGCCCATCTCAAAAGGTGGGACTGTAGTTGAATCATAGGGCTCTGGGGATATAGCTGAGTGATGTGCAAAGCCAATGGCTCAAAATCCCCAGAACCACCTTAATAAATGAAAAGATTAATAATATTTAAGCTAATTGTTGATAATTATTTTTTTATTAAACAGCTATTTTCCAAAACAAATTAGAATGGGTTTGTTTTCATTTTTGCAAAATTTCTTTAATAAAATAAAACTAAAATCTTACATATGAGCTGTTTTCAACTATTATAATATGTTTTGGTTGAAGTACATAAGAAAATCCTGCCTTATATATATACTGTAAATGGTTCTAAGAGGGCAGAATGTTTTAGTAACTCCTCCGTATGAGTGTAAATATTCTTATTAGTATGGAATGTGAGACAACATTGGTGAAGTTTTTTTATATTCATGTATATTAAAATCCATTGGAATAATAATACTGTTAAAATACTGTTCTGTTATAAATCATTTACATTTTAAATAACAAAAATAAAATAGGAGCCGGGGTATAGCTCAGTGGCATAAGCACTTGCCTGACAAGTGCAA
This sequence comes from Octodon degus, assembly GCF_000260255.1. NCBI lineage: Eukaryota > Metazoa > Chordata > Mammalia > Rodentia > Octodontidae > Octodon > Octodon degus. Next base: position 4,918,969 of record NW_004524624.1, read on the forward strand.
GGTCCCAAGTTCAATCCCTGGTAACTCTAAATAAATAAATACCCATTGTCCCTGTGGCACTTTGAATGGCTCTTTTACCAATGCATAATTTTTTAACATCTTGCTTTGGTTATTTGGAAAATATACTCATTGGCTTTTTTTTTTTTTTTTTTGTGGAACTGGGGATTGAACTCAGGCCCTTGTGCTTGCCAGGGAAGCACTTATTCCACTGAGCCATCTCCCCGGCCCTATTCATTGCCTTTTACAGATACTCCAAATGTTTTCCAGTTTCATTTTATAATACCAAAAGATAACATTTGTTAATGTCATCACTACCTCAGAAAAGTCTTAGGAAGCTGTCAAACTTGTGCTGGTAGATACATGTTTTCTCTCTGCTTATCTTTTTTTTTTTTTTTTTTTTTTGTGGAACCGGGGATTGAACTCAGGCTCTTGTGCTTGTCAGGCAAGCACTTATTCTACTGAGCTATCTCCCCAGCCCCTGGATACATGTTTTCTCAAACTTACAATTTTTGGTTGAAAGCTTTAATTTTAACATTAGCCTACAAGTACTGTCAGTTTTTCTTGAAGTGGTGGGTTCATGTTGTTCATTTGCTCACTTTTTGAGAAAATGTCTGCCAACACTGAATATATGTTAGTCATTCTATAAAGTAAATATGGTTTAAATAAAAAAAATAATTCCCTTTGATTTTGTCTGCTTATCAAAGAGGAACTACATTACACTAATGTAGTGCTTCTCAGTCCAAAGCAAAAAAGTATGAGGCCTGGTCAAATAAGGAAGCAGAAATACTGGTTTCAGTGGCCCAGATGCTAGCCCAATGAACTCTGGAGTGGATTTGCTCGAGAGTTCCATTGGCTTCTTCACTGCTATGGGGACATGCATGCTACAACATGGATCCCCTATGAATAATCCCAATCTCCCCTGAGATTCTGTTTTCACCCAGAGTGAAGCTGCATTTTCTTGGAAAATTTTGAATAGTTCTAACAGTAGAACTACTAGAACTTTTGTCTTCCATCATTTTTTGCTTAAGGCTAGGTCTGTACCCCTATAGACTGTAAAGGTTAATAGTCAGAAGTGAGCAAAAACAGGTATTGCCCAGGCCTGCTAGATTTTAAGAATCAGCTTCATCAGCCTTTGTAATGAAGAAAAATGGTTGGATGTTTCATTCAGTGAATTTCACTGACCATGTTCTTTGTGTGGGAATACTGTAATAGGTGATGAAAGTACAATTTGAAAAAGCAAGTTGAAAGTGTAGGTTGCCTGACTGTTCTAACAGTAAGGAGTAGTGAGTGCCAGAATTTGGAAGATGCCAGGAGATTGCAAAGAGAACCCCGAACTGAGTTTTGTTCTACCAAAGCAACAATTCGAAGGAATAATGGTATTATTGACCAAATAAAACATTTCCAGGGCTTAGGAATCTTGCCAACCTCTGGCAGCAAAAGCAAAAATGAAAATGTCTGAAAGAAAAGCTCCTAACTTCACAGTGCATTGTACCCAGAGGCAGGCACCAGCTTCTCAAGGGAAGACATCGGCTTTGGCGGTGATCCCTTAAAACTGGCAGAACTTTGTTGAACTCCCAGAGAATTATGGATAAACTAGTCTCCACTGTAGACTTATTAAGAATAAAACAGCAAAGGGTCTAGATAATGTAGTGAGCACCCACTGCCTGGATCCCTTCAACTAAGTGCTTTATATCTGATGTCACTTAATCCTGGGGATCTATATGTCAGTCAGGTGGTAGCTTTTGCTTTTGGTTGGAGTTTAATTAGCTTCTCAGAGTCTTCCCTTTACCTGGAAATATAGTCTATAAAGTGGTTTCCATTGATGGCTAATTCATTTCTTTTGTTTATCATTTGGCTCAAGCATCAGATTATTTACATTAACTGGGGTCATTTCATGTAATCCCTGAAGAATTCAGTCTTCCACTTTTCCACACTTGAAATTGAAACCATTTCTCTCCTTGATAGAAAGATATGGGCCTTTCTCTATAAGAAGTACAGTAATAATTCTAAACACTGTCTCACCAAATTGCCAACTGTATTGCTATAGAGATACTTTGCAAACCTAACAAACACATGAAATAGGAAAGTGCAGAGTTTTGCAAATTTAAGGATTGACTTCATGAGTAATAGAGACTAAGATGTCTATCAAATTATTTTATATGCATTACATGTAAGAAATTCTTAGGTTCTTGTAAAATACAGTGACCATGACCATTCCCATTCCTTCTATCAAGTTGATAATTAGTTTCATATGTTAAGCAAAGTACTTTGTGTCTGACACTGGAGTAGGTACTTAATCACATTTAATTCTCACAGCTCACCATACAAATTAGGACTTGATCCCATTTTGTAGATGAGCAAACAGAAGGTAAGTAGAATCTGTCCAACAGGGGGCCTGCCCCTTAGCTCAGTTCTTCAAGTGGCTGCTTCCGCAAAGCAGTCAGGCTCAGGTTGCTGGGGTTCGATCCCCAGGACTCCAGCCTGCTCTGAAGGCATTCAGAGCCAGCCCCCACAAAAAAAAAAAAATCCTAGAATCTGTCCAGCATTGTACAGCTGGTGATAGTGGCCCAGGATTAATACCAAAGCCACTGTTGTTTTCCCTATACCCCAAAAATTTCCACAAGTACTTGGGCAGTAAGTATAATTACATTGGTTGCACACTTAAAATAATTATCAGTTGGGAGTGCTAGCACACACCTGTAATCCCAGAGTGGGATCACAGCTCTGACCCTAGTCTAGGCCATTTAGTAACTCTGCAAGTCCAGTCCCAAAATTAAAAATAAAAAAAGAATTGGAGAATGTAGCTCAATGAGAAGGGCCTGAATTCAATCCCCAGTATGGAAGGAAAAATATAAAAAAGATAAGTTTGCATTTATGAGAAAACACTTTATGTATATTGCCTTTTACATTTGAAATTTTGTCTATATCTACAAAATAATGTACAGATATTGCACCCATATAGGCCACATGAGGAATTTCAAATGTGCAAGGCCTTTGAGTCCCAGCATTACTAGAAAAAAGAATTTCAAAAATAATTTTACTCGTATGAAATTTCCATCTTATATAATAATGATTTTGACTTTAGAACCTAATACCCAGGTGAAATGAAATTATTTAGAATTCCTATAAAATTCTCATCCCAGCTGGACTTGGTATCACAAGCCTATAATCCCAGCACCCAGGAGACAGAGGCCAGAGAGTCACTATGAGTTCAAAGCCAGCCTGAAGTACATAGCAAGACCCTGTCTCAAAAAACCAAACAATCCTGTCCTGGTTTTTGCCTTGATGTTGCCTCCATCACTACAGGAAAAGAGACTAGCACTGTGTCCTCCCCTTTACTTAGAGTTACTGTGGCACCTGCATCTGCAGAAGGTTAATACAGTTCTCAAGACCTCATTTGCCTTGGTTTCTCCATCACCTTTCCACTCTCATGAATACCATCAATGGATTCCTTTTGCAGTTAACATTAAGTACCTTCCTTGCTCCCTAAGATATTCCCTTGGCAGAATCTGTTTAGGCAGGGTCTTTTGTGAAGTCCACTTGTAAAACTTCTATTGAGTACCCAATTCTAAATTCTCTATACTTTTAAAAATATTTCTTTGTACTACTATTTGGTTCCTCTCTTTTTCAAGAAAGTGGGGGCCCAAATCATTGTGATAGTAATACTGTAGATTTAAGCATGCCCTGATGCCTAGTCATTGTAAGAAGGCAATTTCACTTGAGAAAGATGGTAGTATCTGTTTCATTAATAGGATGAGGGTAAGTTTAGAGGTAGATCAGTTACAAATTGTTGCCAGACAAACCACTTCAGGACCCAATTATTATTTCTTCTGAGTCTGTTTCCTGACTGAATGCTACTGGGTTGATCTCAACAGGGTTTGATCAGTTAGCTGGGAAGACTCCCATTTTCTCTCACACATCTCACATCTTTGGCAGCAACTTTCTCATTTCTAGCAGCTAGCCTGATTACACCCTCAAGGCACAAAAGCGAGCAAGCCCAGCCATGCAAAGAACAATAAGTGCATAGACACTGTTAAATTTCAAGCCAGCAGCATGTTTGCTAAAATCCCATTGGCCAGAGAAAGTGACATGGCCACACTCAGTGTCAAAGTGGGAGGAGACGACAGAGTTGCAGGATATAAGAATGTACCATTAAATATGGCAGTTAAATGCAATTAATATTCTAGTCAGGAGCCTTTTGGGTGAAATAAAACCTTTAGACTCACATTACTAGATCAAGTCCTTTTAGAAGAGAAAAACAGGACCAAGTGATGACTTGTATAAGGCATACACTGTTGGCATGCATAGGGCTTGGCACTTTACCTGCTTTTATAGTGATCCTCAAAACAACTCTGCAAGGTAGGTAGGAATGAGCTCAGAGAAATTAAATACCTTGCTCAAGGTCATTCCACTAATATGTAGTCAGGCAGGGATTAGAACTATGTCTATCTGCCCCTCAAAGTCCAGGCTCTTTTCACCATCCTTTGCTTCCAAAGAGCATCAGAGTTTTCCTTATCTCCCCCACCGAGAGAATTTTCACTTGAGTGGATACTTTCTGACCAGTTCAACAACTAATTGAGCGTCTCTAAAACATTGCTGAAATCATAATGGAATTATGGAGCTCTCCAGACAAATGTACGTGTCCTCCCACACTCTCCATGGCCTGAAAGCATGTTTCCCTTCCTCATGAGGATTGACTTGTAAGTTGCACAAGCAACTGAAGAATTATGGCCCCTCCTAGACATGTGAAAGAGAGAAGAGCCAGCCTCTTCTTAACCTATGAAATTCGGAGCATTAGGACATCTGAGCATGAGCTTTGGAGTCATACTTGCTGTGGTTCAACCACTCATTAGCTCTGTAACCTTGGGCAACTCATTTAACTTCCTGAGATCTATTTTTTCATCTAAAAGACAAAAATTATAATGATAACACCTCATTTGCAGAGTTGTTACAAGGACTAAAACTAAATTATGTTTATAAAGTGCCTAACCCAGTGCCTGACACGTAATAAGTGGCATTACTAATACTATTAGCATCATTTCTAAGGAGAACCCTTCCCCTCCTGGGAAACCCTGTGTCTGTCTGTTGGACAGGTCCCCCTCACCTCCAGCCAGTCTGTACAGACTTGCTGCCTGCTATGTCACCGGGAACGCAAAGGCTGGGAAGAAGGCCCTTCACAAAATGGACTGGTGTTGCAGGGTGAAAAGCTACCCCCTGACTTCATGCCAAAGCTCGTCAAGAATCTCCTAGGCGAGGTGCCTCTGTGGGTCTGCCAGAGTTGCCGAAAGAGCATGGAGGAAGATGAAAGGCAGACAGGTCGAGAACATGCAGTGGCGGTACGTAACCACTGACAAGGGGGTCCCTGAATTCAGGGTAGCCACATCCCCAGAAAAGGGAGGCTGTTCCTTCCTTGTCTTTTCAGGTCCTTGGGACCTTCTCATGCTCAGATGTTAAGAGGATTCTGGGCTACATTGACACCTGTGGGGACTCAAGTTCAGATTTGGGGGAAAGAGAAATAGTCTTCAGGCAACCCTCTGTCCTCTCAGCATAGTGCATACAGAAGATGAAGGCCTGCTCATAGGTTATAGTAGATCATGATCCTGTTTCCCAATGTGACCCTGATACTTTCAACTCCTTGGCACAGAAGGCAGAGGTCAGTGTGAAAATCTGAAGTGTGCATCTGTCTGTCAGAAGATAGGTGGGAGCCATGTAAGTCTGCCATTCCATGAGTCACAATGGCCAGACTTTCCTCATTTCTCTTTCTTCTCCAGGCTTTCTTTTACCCAGAATCAATACAACTTCAGGATTCCCAACTTAAAGACTTCTTGTTGGCTTTTCAGCCAATGCCCACATTTATAGGTAGTCTCTGCCCCTACAGAGGCTCTCAGAATCCACTCACTCCATGTGACTGGGAATATCACAGCTCCCTTCCAGCAAAAATCCTTGCTGGAGTTGTACTGGTTGTGCTTTGACCATGGCAGAGGGGCCCTGGGGAGAGGGGTGCCTTTGGAGTATGCTGAGGCAGCAGAGGGTCAACTCTGCTGTTTGACCATGAGCCTTTTTCTTCTCCTTTTCCAGATCTCCTTGTCACATACATCCTGTAAGTCACAGTCTTGTGGGGGTGACTCTCATTCCTCCTCGTCTTCCTCTTCATCATCCTCATCATCCTCCTCCTCCTCCTCCTGCCATGGGAACTCAGGGGACTGGGATCCCAGCTCATTCCTGTCGGCACATAAGCTCTCGGGCCTCTGGAACTCCCCACACACCAGTGGGGTCTTGCCTGGCAGCTCACTTGAGAGCCCTCCTGCCATCCCCGGTGAGTCTTTGACTTTGGGAAGGGAGCCAGGACCCTTGGAATACACAGCTGTGTTTTCCTCTCTGCTTTGTTTCAGTGAATCAGAAGATTCACTGTTAAAAATAAGTAAAAGCAGAGCTGTACCAGTGGCATCAGGGCAACCTAGACCTTGACTATCTCTGAAATATCTTCCCCAGGACTCTGAAACTGAACAGCTACTGATAGAGCAAAATTTTCTCTCAGAGCTGTTATTGGCTCTCATAATGCACATTGGATCCAGGAAGGGAGCTGGTGAGCACTGTCTGAGAAGCAAGTGGAGTGAGAGGACTATTAGGGAAATAGGTCTTAAGTCACAACACCTGCCCCATAGCACTGTGGACAGCCAGGTCATTTCAGCTTTCTTTTCTTTTTTTGTTTGTTTGGTTTTTTTGTGGAACCAGGGATTGAACTCAGGCCCTTGCACTTGCTAGGGAAGCACTTATTCCACTGAGCCATCTCCCTGGCCCCCATTTCAGCTTTCTCAGCCTTCTTGACATTTTTCCCACCTGAGAGAAGGTACAAAAACACTGCACTTACATCAAGAGATTGTCAGTGTAAACTGCTGTAATTTTTAGCCAGTTAACAGCTGTATAAGCCTTCTTTAGAGTCTGGGACAATGTGCAAAGACCCAGAAGAAAAACATTTTGGCTTATTGATTTATTATGGAAATAGGATTTACAGTCATACTTCTAAATGGAGGGGCAGGCTTCTTCAGAATGGTGCCTTCTCCAGAATTATGTGATTTAAGCAGTAGACAATTCAGTTGTCTTGACCCATGAGCCAAAAAGAGTCCTCACGGTCTTTTTCCCACTTTCTGAAACATGAGTTCTCCCAGGAGTCAGGCAAGGAATGCCTGTGAATGCTAATCCTAGAGAGACCCAGAGACAGAACACACACTCTGCTCATACGTAGCCAGCACTCTTGGTGCCTTCTCCTTTAGGTCTGGGTTCCTTGAACTTATCCAGCAGAACTGCAGCCCACATGTTCTTCAGCTCTGGGGTCCCCTGTACCAAGAGGCTGTGCCCTCTGGGCACAGTAAGCAGGACAGTGGCTGTGAGCCTCTAGAATTTCTTTCCTGGGTCTGACCCTGTTTTCCCCCCTCTACCCACAGGTGAGGCTTTCCCCATCTCGGAGCACCACCAGCACTCAGACCTCACTGCTCCTCCTAACAGCCCCACTGGCCACCACCCCCAGCCAGCATCTTTTATCCCTTCTCACCCCAGCTCCTTCAGCTCACCTCCCCACCCACACCTCATGCCTACCACCCCAGCAGCATCTTTCCCCGCCCAGGCTTCGGAGTGCCCTGTGGCTGCCGCCGCCACTGCTCCCCACCCACCAGGGACATGTCAGAGCCCCCACCTGCCCTCCACCAGCATGCCACTCCTGAAGATGCCTCCACCATTCTCAGGATGCACCCACCCCTGCAGCGGGCACTGCAGTGGGCCTCTCCTCCCACCACCAAACTCTCAGCCAGTCCCTAGCACTCACAGGTAAGTGGGCCATGTACAGGGCATACTCCCTGCTCATTGGAAGCTAGTTTTGGAAAACATTGTGAAGGATACTTTGGGGTAGAAATTAAAGGATAGATTGGGCTGAGGATATGGTTCAGTGGTAGATTTTGTACTTAGTGTATACAGGGCTTGAGGCTCAATCACCAGCACCAAAAATAAATGAATAAAGGGTAGATTATTAGTTTTATTATTTTCCTAATTTAAGTAAAAATGTATTTTTTGAAGAGTGTTTATCAACCATGCTCAAAGCCCTGGATTTAGTCCCCAGTAATGTCAAAAACAAAAACCTAACATTCCTTATAATTATAGTCAAAAAATCTGTAATAAAATTTAACAAACCAATGCTAGCAACATGTCAGAATGGTAATATAACAGAGATTTATCTTAGGAATTCAAGGTTGGTTTAACATCTGAAAAATCAGTCAATGTAATTCACTACATTAAGAGCCTAAAAAGAGCCAAGTGTGGTACACACCTGTAATTCTAGCACTCTGGAGGCTGAGGCAGGATCACTGTGAGTTGAGTGTGAGCCTGGGCTACATGCTTGATTTCAGGGGCAGCCTGCACATAGTGGGGCCCTGCCTCAAAAAAAAAGAAAGGAGGGGTTGGGTGTGTAAGTACAAGAAAGCATTTGACAGAATTCAATGAAATTCTTAGCAAATTGGCAACACAAGGAAATTTGCTCTACTTAATATGTTATCTATCTATGAATAAGCTATAGCTAACATAATAATAATGATTTTTTTTTTGGCTCTGAATGCCCTCAGGGCATGTTTGGCTGGCTTTAGTTGTGGGGATCAAACCACAGCAACCGGAGCCTGACAGCTTTGTTGAAGCAGCCACTTAAAGAACTGAGCTAAGGGGCAGGCCCCCATAATAATAATGAAATACTGAGTGTTTTTTTAAAAATTCTAACTTAGAACAATTCAGGAGTATATAAAGAAAAATTAGCTGTGTAGTGGCATATGTCTATGAGCCTAACTGCTTAGGCTAAGGCTGGAGGATTATATGTTTGTGGCTAGCCTGTGCAACTCAGCAAGGCACAAATGTGTGTGTGTGGGTGGGTGGGTGGGTGGAGTTCTTTTTAAACATCCTATCATGTTTGTTTCCCCAGTTAAAATTCTTTTAAAAACTTTTCAATGGCCACATCTTACTGGATAGCACTAGCATAATTTATTCTCCTATTTATGAGCTGGTAAACATTTGTAGTTTTTTAACTAAGAGAGGTAAAGCTGTAATTAACATCCTAAAATGGTGTTTAAATGAGGAATTGTATCCTTCAGGCAATTCCTAGAAGTAAAACTGTACTGAGGTTTATATTAGTATATTTGAAAGGGTATTCCTTGGAGCAGGTAGATATATATTTTTATAAGTCAGATATGTATTTATTATGCATCTATATTTTCCCACTCTGAAATCCCACCTTGGCATTTTTTTCCCTCATGTGCCTTTTACATGGTGTTACTGATGTCTGTACTGAGTAACATGTTCCTTTTTTGGAGACAGGGTCTTGCTGGGTCAGGCTGCTCCTGAACTAACTATACATAGCCCAGGCAGACTCAAACTTGCAGCAGTCCTCCTGCCTCAGTCTCCCCAGTGCTGTGATCATAGGCATGTGCCACACACTCAGCTCATCTTACAGTTTTTAGATTTACGTCATCTATGTTTACGTCCCCATGTGGTAGTCATACTCCTCAGCATTCAGAACTGGAGAAGAGAAACTGTGGTTCACTTCATTGTTCTCCATTTACTAAACACTTAGGGTATTCCACCACTTTAACATATAATGTCCCTAAAGGTGGCTCAGTCTAAAATATTTTCCGTCTTTTGGATTTTTCTCCTTGGAATAGCATCCTCAGAATGAAAAAGTTCTCATTTAAAGGGTGTTTGGGTTTTTCATTATTCTTCTGTCCAGAGGATTCTTAACATGTTGAAGCACTGCTTTCCAGAGGGCACTCCAAATACAGTACCTATTTACAAGAGTAATCAGAGAGCTGGTATCTCCATAGTCTCAGGAACACTGGATATTTGTTCTTCTAACACTCCAGAGTGCTAGTGTAATAGATGAGGAATGGTTGATTTAGAATAAACTTCTGTGAGCAACACTAAGAAGTTCTGTTGGGCCAGGGAGATGGCTCATGGGCCTGAGTTCGATCCCTAGTTCTTCACACACACAAAAAAAGTTCTGCTGCTGTTGTTTTCTAATCCTGCCACAAGCTTACCATCCTTCCCAGCATAGGGGTGAGGTTAACTGGGGAAATAAACATGATAGGATGTTTAAAAACAACTACTGCCTTTGGAGCTAAGCCTCAGCCAGCATGGGGACCAGCTCTTGCAGCACTTCAGCTGATGAACGCCCAGCCTAGGGCTCTGGCTCTTCACTGCTCCTATTTCTAGGACCTTTCAGCCTGGGATTCTTACCCTGGAAAAATATTCTATATAAAATGCTCCTAGGGGACAGGCCAGATACTCAGAGGACTAAAGTGCCTGCTTAAGCAGAGCGCAGCAGCAGGGGTTCGATCCTCAGCATGCCATGCTGGCTCCGCCCTTGGGGCACAATGAGACTGCGATTGAGATTGGGCATAGTGGCGTGCGCCTGTAATCCCAGCACACTTGGGAGGCTGAAAACAGGAGAATCACTATGAGTCCAGTCTACATATTGAGACCCTGTAGACCCCATACTAAATACAAAAAAAAAATGCTCCTAGGGTTTCCCAAAATTCAAGGCAACACAGGGACTTGAGTTGTCACCTGTTGAACAGAGCAGTCAAGCACCCTGAGCTTTGGTCTCTTGACGCTGCAAAATGGAGACAGTAGAACTTGTAGGACTTAGGGGTTGGTTAGAAATAATAGGTTTAGTAAAGCATTAGGCATAAGCAGTAGTCTTCCAGTCT
>NW_004524624.1:4930593-4942354 GCF_000260255.1 Octodon degus
AAATAAATAAATATTGTAGGTGCGTGAATTCAGCAAAATAAACCAACAGAGACCAAGAGTCCATAAGAGTAGTGGGTTATCCGTAGGACTAGCAATGTCAGAAATTGTTGACTTGAGCCTTTTACAGCTCAGCGTATTAATATGGCTTTACTTTTTGTTGTTGTTTTTGGTTTTTCTTGTGATACCGGGGACCGAACTCAGGACCTACTGAGCTAATCTCCCCAGCCCCCATGGCTTTACTTTTTATACCTTGTTTTTATACTTTTCTGCTGGATGGTTAAGACCAAGATAAAGCAAGGCCTATATAACAAGAAATGTAACTTGTATCTGACAAGGTCAGCCAAATCTCCTCAGGATTACCCTGAAAACCTCTACCGCAGTTTGTAGATCCTTTGTCAGTGTCAGCCATGTGGATGAGTCACGGCCATTGCTTGACCAGTGTGCTCTCTGTGAAAGCCTGAGAGAATGTTTTCTCTCCATGTGACTCTCCTTAGGCACACTCTACATTGTCAATCACTTTCCTCTGTGGCCCCATAATCTCCTTGATCAGAAAATTTGGGACATCACTGAGTTATAGGATATTACAGTACAGGTTCTCTTATGTCTTGAGTCCTCACTGACCTTGAAAGGGTAGGGCCATTAGATAGAGAGAAATAAAAGGTATAAGAATAGGTAAAGAAGAAGTTAAACTGTCATTATTTGCAGATGACATGATATTTTACTTGGAAGACCCAAGAAACTCCACCAAGAAACTACTAGAATTAATACACAAATTCAGTAGCATAGCAGGATACACAGTCAATACCCAAAAGTCAATAGCATTCCTCTATACAGATAACAAACACACTGAGAGGGAAATTAGAGAAACATTATCTTTTACAATAGCACTGAGGAAAATGAAATACCTAGGAATTAATCTAACTAAAGAAATCAAAGATCTATTCAGTGCCCTGTAGCTAAGGTAGCTCCATCCACTAGTGGTGAGACCAAGTGGTAAGGACCTTAGAAAATGGAAGGAAATACTGACCTCATTGATGGGAAGTCAATCAGCGTGCTGATCAGTTCAGATGCCTGCTTACCAAGCACCTGCTTGGTGTGCAAGCTTGATATGATGAGTGCTGGAACCCAGAAATAGAAGTAGCACAGTCCTTTGCTCTTGAGGAGTGCACAGTCTAATTTAAGTGAAAGGCAGACAGGCCAGGTGTAGTGGCACACAATTATAATCCCAGTACTCTGGGAGGCTGAGGCGGGAGGATTGAGAGAAAGTTTGAGCTAACCTAGGTAACTCAGCAAGACTCCATCTCAGAAAAAGGGCTGAAAATAAAAGTCCACTCAAAGGGCCTAAATTCAATCCCAGTACTGCATGGGGGTGGAAAGAGGCAAGCAGTCCACTATAGAAACACATGATAAATGAGCACATAGAGAGACGTGTCACTCTGCCCAGAGAAGGGTGTACACGGTGGGCCCAAGAAGCAGAGGTATAAGGAACCTTTCAAGTGGCAGCCTCTGTGCAGTGCCCCAGAAGATGAGGGAACTGACCCTGTGCTTGTGAGAAGCAGCTGAAGGGCAGCTGGGCTGTTTCCCTGGGCTTCTGTCCCGTACTGCCCTTCCTCACCTCTGGGCCTTTCTCACCTGCCCCAGGGACCCCGGGTGCAAGGGGCACAAGTTTGCACACAGTGGCCTCGGCTGCCCACTGCCCCAGCCCTGCGAAGCAGATGAGGGGCTGGGTGAGGAAGAGGACAGCAGCTCCGAACGCAGCTCCTGCACCTCGACCTCCACCCATCAGAGAGACGGGAAGTTTTGCGACTGTTGCTACTGTGAGTTCTTCGGCCACAATGCGGTGAGTGAGCCTGCCCACGCCAGAGAGGGCTGGGGACCAGACAGGTGAGCAAAGGAGCACCCTGCTCTCCCGAGACCCCTTGCTCACATAGTAATCACTACACCGGAACCCTGTGAGTCCTCACCTGTGTCCACTTGCTTGCGCCTCACAGCACATTGGTGAGATTGTGGTTTTTTCAGTTGTTTTTTTTTTGTTTGTTTGTTTCTGTTTTTTAAGATTTTGCTGCCTTTATTCTTCTCGTGGTTTCTCTTAAGATTGACTTTTTTTCTTTAGGCAAAAGGAAAGGAAGTGGCAGAGAGAAAGCTATGATTCTGATGAGTATGTATACGTGTGTAACCCCAGAGAAATGAACGCTTGTGCGTGTTGAAGGCAGAGTGGGGGCAGAAAGGCCCTCAGTTCCCCAGGTCTGACAGCCAGCCAAGGGACAGGCCGTGAGCACAGATGGCGCCAAGAAGGAGGCTCAGATCAGAGCACATGCTGTTTCTGCACAGGGAGAAAGCAGTTCAGAAGTCTCATAAGGTGAAGAAGAAAGGGCTGCTGGTCAGGGCAGAACAGCTGAAGATAGGAAAAATGAAAGTAATTCAGCTACTAGTCACATTTGAGCTAGGTATTATTATCCTCATTTTAGAGATGACAAAATTGAGGCTTACAAAGACTTGATGACTCGCCCAAGGTCATACAGCTTCTAACTGATGAAGCCCAGGCTCAAACCTGCTTCCCTGGCTCCCCAGTCCATGTTTGCTCAACTCTGCCCTGTTCCTTCCTACTCTCTCTACCCGCCGCTACCTCAGCTCAGAGCCTGGCTGAGGATGAAGCCATTTGGCCTTGGTGGCTGATGGTAGAATAGTTGTCTCGTTCCTTACCACATACTTGGTGCCAGTGGGTGGGAGTGCTTATGGGCCTTTCAGGCCCAGGGTGTAATGTCAGCACCTCCCCCTCCCCCAGCCACCCGCTGCCCCGACGAGTCGGAATTATACTGAGATCCGGGAGAAGCTCCGCTCAAGGCTGACCAGGCGGAAAGAGGAGCTGCCTATGAAGGGGGGCACCCTGGGCGGGATCCTTGGGGAGCCTGCCGTGGACCACCGAGATGTGGATGAGCTGCTGGAATTCATCAACAGCACGGAGCCCAAAGTCCCCAACAGCGCCAGGGCCGCCAAGCGGGCCCGGCACAAGCTGAAAAAGAAGGTGGGTGTGGGGGGAGCTCAGCACTACTGCCTCTCCTCCCTGAGGAATTCCCTCGTCTCAAGCCCCAAGACTTCTGGGGCAGGAATGGTTCTAGCTGCCAGACCTTGGCATGGATCACTGCTCTAGGAAGGTCTGAATGAGTTTGGGAGGCATCAGGGTCAGGGAGCCTGGGGACAAGTGATCAGAGGAAAGCATGTATCCTGACCTCAGAAGCTGCTTGCTGGATTCCTCTAAGCCAAGGGCTTGCTTCAGTTGGTCATTCATTCATTTCAGCAATTACTTCTACAAATACTGGGAATCAAAGTCTAATGCAGTTAAGAAGCTCAGTCCAGTGTGGAAACTGACAGAAATGGACAAGGATACTAGTGTATAACTAGTACCAGGATGAAGAAAGCCCTCCATCCTCCCTGGAAGTGGCTTCGTAAGATGCTGACTTATGAACTGAGTCATGGGAAGTGAGGACAGATCAATCAGTTTAGCCTAAGCCTTTTTTTTGCCCTGGGAATCGAACTCAGGACCTTGTGCTTGTGAGGCGAACAGATTAATCAGGAGGGTTCGCCCAGCAATGGGTACAGCACACCCCACAGGAGCTTGGTAAAGCCAAAGGAGAAAACAGCAGAGAAGGCAGGACAGATGGTGGAAGTGAAGGAGGGCCTCAGAGGTCAGCTGAAGATCAGCTTCGGCCTTAGCCTCCAGGTGAGAGCTTGTCACTGGAGAGTTGTCATCAAAGAATGTGCTTGGTTAGATCCATGTTGTCATTGTGTGGTCTTAGATTGAAGGGTGATTGACTTTGATGCTCCAGGCAGAAAAAGATAGGCTAAGAGAGAGGTGATTATGGGTGGGACTAGAATAGCAGAGATTTTCAAAGGAAGCAGTAATGACAGACCTGGGTGCAGAATAGAGTCAGGATGTTTCCCAGGTGGTGACCAGCAAGATGGTGTTAACTTTCAGAGCCAGGATGATATTTGCAGAAGACTGGATGCAGCTGGGGCACAATGACTCGGAGATTCCTGTGAGACATCCAAGTGGAGACAGATGCGAGACTAGGAGTTTCCAACACAGAGATATAATTGAAGCTATGGGAATGAACCAGTCCTCAGGGCTGAGAAATGACCCGAGGAAGCTATTCCTGGGCAGCCCTGCTGTTGAGTGAGCCCCAGGACTTGATAGCTCATTCCCTGTGGCTTTGTTACCTCTTTACTTACCTATCCCCAACTGCATCTGTGCAATGTCACATTCAGGAGCCCAGCATGTAGGGGGATTTGGGTTGGACAGCCTGCTAGTTACAGTTCTTGGGTGGTCAAATAGCCCTGTTGCTCTGGAAGGCAGAAGTGATTCTTCATCTTTTTCCAACCCAAAGGACAACCAAGGATCCTTCTGCAACTTGACATTAAGCCAAAGGATCCCACCACTCCCTTCAGAAAATGTCTTGTTCTCATCCAGAGCTGTCAGCCAGATGTGTTCAGTGGGCTGCAGTGGTGTTGCTGACCCTTTAGGGTGTGACTCCAGTTAAATCCCTAGGGGACACCTATAGTTGCCAGACCTGATATACTTTGCATAAAAGTGTAGGCCCAAATGGACCTCCCCACTTCACTTATAATGCTGTCCTTTCATGTGTTCTCTTTGGCACAGGATGTCCTTCCAAGCTCAGTTTAGACCCTTCTTCCTTTGCAGATTTCCTCAGGGAATTCTTCTACTACTCACTTACTGCACCTGGCCTATTTCTGTAGGCTGCCATTTATCATGGTCTTCTCACTCAACCCAAGGCTCACTGCATAGCAACCATCTGCCAAGCCCAGCCTAGAGGCCAGGCTGCAGACAAACCAGGAAACCCTGCCTTTCCAGATGTAGTCATGGAACCTCAGGTGAGGACAACATGCACAAGCAGTCATAGTATCACTGTCAGTGTAGACCCCAATCTTCTCCTTGAGGTTCCTCCACCTGCTAGATTTAACAGCTGTCCATTAGCTCTCCCAGAAGCTAGGTAGTGATAGTTGCTTATTTTCTTCCACCTTGAAAGATGGACGAAACCAAGTGTCTTTCTGTTCCTTTATCTCACTCTCACCTTTGTGTACTAATCCCTAATCTTTTAAAGCTTTACCCAGGTCAGTATCTACAACCTCTTGGCCCGTTCTTCATCCACTGAATATAGTCATCTCCCCATTTCTTTTTTTTTTCTTTTTTCTTTTGTATTTGAGGGAAGGGTCTACAGGGTGTTCAGGGTCTCACGACTAGATCGGACTCATAGTGATCCGCCTGGTTACAGCCACCCAAGAGCTGGGGTTATAGGTAAGGGCCACCACGCCCAGTCTCAATTGCAATCTCAGTTTGCCCCAGGGGCAGGGCTGGCACTGCAGGCCTGGGGATTGAACCCCTGGCCCCTGCACCTGTTTGCAGGTGCTTTAGTCTGCTGAGCTATTTGGCTGGCCCTCCCCATTTGTTTTCTTCCCAGTCTAATCTTGCATTAACTCACTTTAGGTATTGGTAAAAGTACAAGCAAATAAATTTATCATTCAATAACCATCCAGCCAGCACTCATTCTCACCCCATTTGCCTTCTGTCATTTGCTTAGAAAAAAAACGGCAGCCTCCTTTGTAAGTGCCAGGCTACCTCTCCCTTTGTGCACCTTGAGGATGGAGAATGCATGACCCAATCTGTCATGGTACCCTGCTGGGTAGTCTCCCACTTGTCTAAGCTCCTGCATTGCCTGGCCAGCCTCCTGTAGGCCCAGTGTCTCCCTGTTGCTCTGCATGTCTATTCAGTGTCTTTGGCAGACCTCTTAACCAGCCTCCAAACTCTCCCAGCACCCACATACACACACCTTTATTTTTGGCAACCTCACTTCCTATTTCCGAGAAAGAAAGCTATTGGATGACATTCCTTTGTGGGGGAGAGGCTGGCTCAGGCTGCCTTAAAGGGCGCGTCTGTTGTGGCTGGTGCTAAGAATCGAACTGCAGTCTCTTGCCCCTGACCGATTTTGCCGAAGCAGGCGCTTTAGACAACTGAGCTGACCTGCTAATCCCAGACTGACATTCTCCTGACTCTGATCACCCCACCTGCTTTTACCCCATCAGGGAAGGGTTAACCGTTTCCCACCCTAGACTGAATGCTTTTTTCTGCTGCTTCAGCCCAGCACGAGACCACCTGCTCTGGCCTCTCTTCTGGTCCAGGTCCCATCACATGTCACTGTGCCCCCCTGCTCTCTGTTTTGTAAGCAAACTGTTCCTGGGCTCGTAACCTCACCTGCCCAGTTCCCCAGTCCTTTTCCTCTCAGAGAAGCCACATTTCTTGAAAAATAGTAAGAGCCTTCACTATCTTCACTTCCGTACCTTCTCAGCTCCCTGCAGATTGCTGCCCTACCCTCTATAGTGTTTCCATTGACTTCTTGTTTCTAATCCAAATTCCTATACCCATTTATATTTGTCCAATAAGCAAACTTTGACATGTTGTATATGTTCTTCTTTTCAAACTTTTTTTTTTGGCTCCTCTAAGCCAAGCAGGTCAGGAGAGGAGCAGTGGGAATGCCCTCTTCTTATGATTTCTGACCTGCCTCTGTGTCTACTTTCTGTCTCCTTTGTAAGTGCCTAGTCCTGCCTCGTGAGTACCTCTCCCTGGAAAAAGAAAGCTATCTAAGTAGTGTCTCCTCCCTATACTTCACGGTGAAGTAACCTCTACCACTACTGGGCTCCTTACAGATACCCCATAGGTCTCGCAAACTCACTACATCCAAAACAGCCTGACAGCGTGTAACCTTCACGAAAGGGGCCTGCCTTTCCTTCCCATTGTCTGTGGTACTGCTTTTTACCCTTTTGGCTGACCTGGACCCCACCCAGGGCACCATCTTTTGGGAGTGAATCATAGTGACTGAGATCAATGAGCCTTGGAATTGGACCTCAGTTTGAAGCTCGGCTATGCCATGCTTGCTGTATGACCTTGGGCAAATCACTTAACCTCTAAGCCCCAGTTTCTTCATCTGTGAAATGAGAATAACAGGAGAACCTAAGTCATAGCTTGTTGTGAGGATGAAAAGGAATGGTGCATGGAAATGTTGGGCAGGTTGCCTGACACATGTGAATGCTTGGTCCATGGGGGCTGGTATAGCTGGTACAGTGTTTGACAATATTTTTTTAATGCATCTCATTCTCTTTCCGCACCCAAAATCAAAGTCTTCTCTATACTACTTTCCCCAACAGCTCAAACCACTTCTCTCCCCCAACTGCCTCTATTTCACAGTGGCTAAACATTGTCTTCAGGCACAAATCCAGTTTTTAACACAGCCAAGGATTCTGGATCAGCATCCAGCTCCTCTTAGCTTGCCAGCTTCATCAGGCTCGCCTCTCTGACCTGCCTCCCTATTCACACCCTGCCTAGCCCACAACAATAATAAAAAGTAGGCTCAAGCTATACTCTTGAATGGTTTGCATTCCAAAATGATGTTTTCCCATTTCCCAGCCTTTATACTTGCTATTCCTTCCCTCTAAACAGTCCTTCTTTCACTTTTTTGGGATAATTCTACTCACCCTTCAGTGTCTCCTAGAAAACACCCCCTAATGACCCAAGCACGTGAGCACCCTCTTCCTTATATAGCACACATTGTCAGTGTCATTCTGAATTAAAACAGCCTATTTGCATGTCTGTCTGTCTCAGCAGAGACCTTGTCTTAAAAGCAACCGCATTCTCAGGGCCTAGCCCAACTGCCTCACATTTGATAAGTAGTAAATGCTTAGCAAATAGAAGGGAAAGCCATAGCAACTTCGGAAGATCATTCCTGATGGATTGTCCCACCTCTGCCATTTATTAGCCATGAGCCAGTTCTGTATTCTCAGACTTGAGGTTCCTCATCTGTAAATTGAGGATCATGATGCAACAAGGACAGTGGTAAGGACTAAATGAGACAACCTAAGGAAGGAGCCAGGCTTATGGTATGTAG
Source organism: Octodon degus (assembly GCF_000260255.1). Classification (NCBI taxonomy): domain Eukaryota; kingdom Metazoa; phylum Chordata; class Mammalia; order Rodentia; family Octodontidae; genus Octodon; species Octodon degus. The sequence continues at coordinate 4,938,549 of NW_004524624.1, forward strand.
CAGATTCAACATTTCCCTGCTTTCTCCTTCTCTTCTAGCCAAAGTCTATATTTTGCCCTGCACACCAGTACTTGTAGACTTTTTTATTTAGCAGCAACTTTTTTCTATAAATGAAATCTTCCATGGAACCCCAATCTATAACAATTAGAAGCAAACCTGTACTGATACAAGAGGAGGAAAGTGAAGTACCTTTAAGGCCCCCAGCCATCTCTGCAGCCTAAGCCCCACATACAACTGGAAGTGCTGCTCCAGGCTGTGCTGCTGCTCACCTGAGCCCACCACTGCCAGGGCATAGCCTTTGGCACTGCCCCTTGCAGCCATTCCCACAGCCTATGCGGTAGAGGTATTTTCTTGTCTTTGTAAGTTACAAACTGGGAAATGGGATTCAGAGAAAATAGGTGATTTGTCCAAGGTCCCAAAAGCACAGCTGACCTTAGTTGTAAAGCCAGTGTTCAAAACAGATGAGAGGATAAATACTAGGGTACAGGGTCACACTTTTAAGTTGACTGAAGTGGTAGCAAGTCCTCTTTTCTCTGCCCAAATTTCTTTTCCTGTTTTTCCCCCTTCCTTCTCAAATCAACTGCCAATATGTAAGGTGGTGGGAGTCATTCAGCACCTGGTACACCACCATCACTTCCTTCCCAAGGATTCTGGCATCTCTGCTTCTTGTCTGCCTCTGAAGGCCTCATTGGCCTGATGGTGCCAGTGACTCAACCCACAGAATGATTTCCATTCTCTGGGTTCAGATCTGTCAGAAACCCAGGCTTCACCTAGGCTGAGAGGCTGCTTTTACAACTTGGTGCGAGGGTCAGGTCTGGCTGTCCATTGTATGCCCTGGGGCATACATTAAATGTGACCTCAGTTACAGCCAGCTGAGCAGTGAAGGTTGCCCTTGTCAGTAATCCCCAGAACACAGCATTAGGAGATCATATGCATTCCTAGCCATTCATAGTGGTCTCATCTACTGGAGGCAGTCTTAACAGCCCCCATCTTTCCCATAAGACTGTAATATATGGCTTTCTCCTGCCACCTGCAGAATTAAAAAGATTACCTCTCCAGCATCCATGTTGCCCACATGTACTCCAATTTGATGTTCACTGCAGAATTATTGTCCCCATTTTACATACAAGTTGACTGGTGAATGAGTAAATTACTGAGGGTCACACAAGCTTAGGCCCAAAAGGCAGACCCTCTCCCCTTGTCTCCCAACCTTTCTAGGCTGTAGGACTGACCCTGGGCCTAGGATGGACAAGCTATAAAAATCCTATCTTTTGGGGCATACCTTTACCTTTGTTCAATACTGTTACCTGTCTGATTACATTTCACCCTCATTACTACAAGATGATTGAGCAGGGAAGGATCATGAGACTGCCTCCAGGAAGTTAGTGACAAAGCAGGGCCCCAGGCTGATGTGTCAGGTGTCACTTTTTTCCTGACAGCTGACAGGCCCCTGCTGAAGCTACCTCTTGTATTGACAGGAAAAAGAGAAGGCCCAGTTGGCAGCAGAAGCTCTGAAGCAGGGGACTCGTGTTTCTGGAAGCCAGGAGCCAAGGCCTGCCAGGGAGAGGCTGTTGGAGTGGCCTGACCGGGAATTGGATCGGGTCAACAGCTTTCTGAGCAGCCGTCTGCAAGAGATCAAGAACACTGTCAAGGACTCTATCCGCGCCAGCTTCAGCATGTGTGAGCTCAACATGGACAGCAATGGCTTCTCAAAGGAGGTAGCTGCCGAGCCTGAGCCCCAGACTTTACCCCCCTCAAACCTTAATGGCTCCTCAGAGCAACGGCCTGACATCAACCTTGACCTGTCCCCTTTGACTTTGGGCTCCTCCCAGGGCCACACATTACAAGCTACAGGTGAGCCAGCCCCACCATGGGCAGAAATGAGAGGCCCCCACCCACCATGGACAGAGGTGAGGGGCCCTCCTCCTGGTATCACCCCTGAGAATGGGCTAGTAAGGAGACTCAGTACTGTGCCCAATCTGTCCAGGGTGATTTGGGTCAAGACACCCAAGCCGGGCAACCCTAATTCTGAGGAGCCAAGTTCAAAGGAGATCCCAAGATGCAAGCAGGAGCTACCTGAGCCTGTGGCTACAGGTGGAAAGCCACGTAAGGGCAAGAGACAGGGCAGTCAGGCTAAGAAGAGCGAGGCAAGCCTGGGCCCCCGGCCCCCAACCAGCATAGAGACCCCCAGTATGAAGAGCCACATGTCTAGTCCCAAACATCTAGGCAAGGGCCCAGAGCCACCCAAAATGGGCAGCTGCTTCGAAGCTGAAGAGGGTACCCAGGGAAGCCGGCCAGGACCAGGTTGGGCTGATAGCTCCAAAACTGAGAAGGAAAAGTGCATCTCCTGGAGGAACTGGCCAGATGAGGCCAAGGTACGGCCTCCAGAGCAGGAGTCTGTGCAGCCTCCAGGCCCAGCAAGGCTACAGAGCTTGCCCCAGGGCAAGGGCCGCAGTCGCCGGAGTCGCAACAAGCAGGAGAAGTCGGCCTCCTCGTTGGGTGAGTGCACCAGAAACCGAGTGGCTGGCCCCCCCACCGCAACCAGGCCACGGGGTGGAGGGCAGTCCTCATGTGGGCAGTGCTGCCACCAGAGCATGACCCCCAGAGGCCTGGCCATGGGCACTGAGCCCTCCTGGCTATGTCTTCCTAGACGATGTATTCCTGCCCAAGGACATGGATGGGGTGGAGATGGATGAGACTGACCGCGAGGTGGAGTATTTCAAGAGGTAGGTGTGGGCTGTCGGTTCTCCAGCGCCATGAGGGAGCCTATGCCTAAGAGCCGTATTACACCTTGGGTCTCTAAAGGACCTACTCCCTCAGCCCTGGACCCTTGGGGGACCTCATTGCCTTTCAGGCTCTGGCACATAGCTTGTCTCTTCAAACCCAGGGAACCATTTGACAAGATGGAGCATTTGGGAAGGTTTAAGGCATAGAGAGAATGGGGGATGTCAGACCTCAAGAACCAGGGCTTTCTCCAGCTTTATTTACTTGCATTTACTCTGTCTGCTTTGCTTGGGCTAGGCTCTTGGAATAGTCTAGGCCAGTGATGGCACACCTTTTAGAGCTTTCAGTGATACAGCCCACTGCAGCATACATGCCATAGGTTCACCACCACTGGCCTAGACAGAAAGGATCCAGAAGTATACAGCATAGTGACTCATGCCACTAGACCCATAGGGCTGAGGGGTGGCACTCAAAGGAGAGTGCCAGAGCAAGTTGGGGGCAGGGGTGGGGCAGGCCAGGAGGCCTTTCTGGGATGGGTGATACCCAAGACTGAATTGGCCAGGTAAAGCAATAAAGTATTTTGACAGCAGGGCCATGTTGTACAAAGATCTGAGAGTGAAAGAAGTAGAGCATACTTGGGGGATCAAAAGCAGTCCAGTCCAGTACAGCTAGAAAGTGGAGCAAGGTGAGCGGGGAACTTGTATTTCAAAGTGGTCTCACAGTTTTCATTGTCTCTTGGCCTCATGGGCAGTGGTTCCCAAACCACCAAAGTGCCCATGCCTGTCAAAGCTTTTCACCGAGGAACCACAGAAGTTATATAGTTTCTTATTCGCGGGGGTTCTTTTTTGTGCTGGCGATTAAACTTAGGGCCTTCACACTGAGCTGCATCACTAGCTCATTTTATTTTTTTTTTCATTCATTTTATTTTTTTTAATTTATTTATTTTTGTAGGGAAGGGTCTACAGGATGTTGAGGGTCTCACTACTAGATTGGACTCATAGGGATCCGCCTGTTTAGGGAAGGGTCTACAGGATGTTGAGGGTCTCACTACTAGATTGGACTCATAGGGATCCGCCTGTTTA
>NW_004524624.1:4943729-4967429 GCF_000260255.1 Octodon degus
AAGCAGTGAGGGGACAGATGAGATAGAGCAAGGCTTTGTAGGTCATTTAACATGAAGGAGCTGGGCATGGTGATATAAGGCTATAATCCCACCATTTGGGAGGCTGAAGCAGAAAGAGTATCGTATAAGTTGAAGACCAGCCTAAAGTAAATAGTAAGACCTTGTCTCAAAAAACAAAAAAAGAGGTTGAGGCAAGAGGATCCCTCTGGGCCAGCTGGGGCTATAAAGTGAGTTTTAAGTTCAGCCTGTACTACATAGCAAGACCCTGTCTCAAAAGATAAAAACAAAAAGAAAAAGGGGGGGAAAAAATGAAGGAGTTAGTGGGTTCCCCAAGCAACAAATTCCCTGAGGAAATTGATAGCCAAGCTGCCTTCAGGAAGAAGAGGGTTGGCCCTAGAGGGTTCTGGCCTCTGCATTGGTCCTTTTGTCTGAAATATTAACACAATGAATACTGTGCTTGACCTAAAGTACAGAAAACTGGAGAAAGCATTGGAACCAGGACCTCAGTGCAGAAGAGAAGGGCAGATAGTCAGTTGGTCTTGGTGCTGAGTTTAGGGCTTTGTGACTGTACAATTCCATGTCTCAACCCTGTCTTACTGGACAAGGCCTTTTCTGGCTAACAACTCTATAGCTTCCCTTAAGCAATAGGAGGCTTGGGCAGTTGGGCTGGCCTTAGGGACACATACCCCTGAGGTCTTCACATGTCTCTACTCTCATCTTTCCAACACTAGGGCAACTCTCTGGGCTAAAGCACTAAGTTTTGTACACCCTTAGCTCTGAAGAGCCTGAAGCTAAGGCATCTTTTGACGCTGGGACTCCCTGTGCCATGGTGCTGTCCCAAATCAGGACAATCTTTAGACTCCCTCTAGCCCCCTTCTCTTAGGGAGCTGGACTTTGTTCATTTGCCAAACCAAGGGGTCTACACCTAGGAGTATCTTCCAGGGCCAACCTGCCCTCCTAGCTCTCTTCTCTCCCTCCACAGGAACCAGTCACTTTATCTGTTCTTCCTACTGAAAGCAAAATGGTCACATCTGCAATTCCATTTGTCATTCAGGAAACTAGTCTGGCTATTTTCTCCCACCTTGCCTGGTCTGTTTCCTAAGACGGAGGACACACACACACACACACACACACACACACACGTATTCTCACCATCCGAGCCCCAATGTGTGAGAAAGCAACCCTGCCGTGGACTGAGGACCCAGCCCAGGCTGCGTCCTTAGAGTCTGAGTGTAGAGGTGGCCTCCTCCAGTACTGCTTGTGGGAGAACAGAATCCAGCAGCCATTCAGCCCAGGTCTGAAACGATGTGCCACAGCAGGGGTCTTAGGCATCTCAAAGATTGTCCTGAGCATTGCCAAAACCACAGGACTGGGCTCTGTACCCCAGCAGGGTCTTAACCTTCTTTCTTTGTTAGAAGTGATCCAGGAAATCTCTTCAGCATTTTCACCCAAGGAACAAAAATAGGAGCCAGCTGTTTCTGCTTCAATAGAAAGCCAGTATTGGTATGGGGAGGGTAGAGCATAAGCCATTGCTCACTATTGTGGGAAGCCGTTAACTGGTATCCATTTTATAATAGTGTCAGCCATTTTCTTAAGTTTCTATTCCCCTGCTGAGTTAAGTTTATGGTCCTTCTCACCTTGCCCATTCCCCGTGAATCACGTGCTATGCCCCAGAGGTGGCACCTTCCCCCGTTGCCTAGATACCTGCTGACCCCAAGAGCCGAGACTTCCTCATTCCTACACTCCCTATATATACCCAGCACCTCCCCTGAATAAACGAGACTTGATCAGAATCCTGTCTTGTCTCCATTCTTTGTGTCTCCTGTCCCTTCTCATCCCCACTCCCCCTCTAGGGTCCTCGTTGACTAACCTGCGGGTTGGGACAACTCTGATCTTATTCTTTTGTTCTTTCTCATCCTTCTTTAGGTCAAGCTTCTTCAGGGCATCCTGAGGCCCCAACTGCCAGTTGAAGGTCTACAGTTTCCCCTTCCATTGGCCCTGACCCTTGCTGCTCCTTCCATCCTGGACCAACCAAAAGCTGAATGGATGCCACGCTGTGCAGGGGTCCTCCAGGACCTCTGCTGAGCTGCTTCCTGGTGCTATGCAGCCTCCATACTCAGAAACAGGGGACTAGGCTGGCCTATGGGCCGGGGGTGATGGTACTGCTGGCCCAACACTGCTCTTTGTTTTCAGTTTTATTGTTTTTATTTTTTATTTTTGAATTCTTTTGATACTGTGAAGATCTTTCATGCTGAAAGATAAAGCAACATTTGAACACAGTTGGTGTGATTGTGATTTGATGCTCTGGACAGGGAATGGGGTGAGGGATTATTTAGAAGCATGAGATCTAATTTATTAGTCACTCACCTTATGAAGCAGATACTATGTTCCATCAGTTTGGCATAGTTTTTTGTTTAATCTTCAGGATTCCTCAGAACAATCATATATGGAACTATTAGCCCATTTTGTTGATGAGGAAACTAAGGCTAAAATGAGAAAGTGTCTTAACTTCATCTCACCAAGTGATAGCACAGCTCTGTATTTCTCTGGTATCTGTTTCTTTTCCTCCTGCTGGAAGAACCTTCGTATGTAAATCTGAAGCAGCCCTTTCCCAACATGGTGTTGATTTCCTTTTTTTTGCAAGATGGCTAAGCACCAGCAGGATGGATATAAGAAGGACTCTAAGATGTTCTAAGGCCTTGGTGGACATTGTACCTGAAGCTTAGCTGATAATCTCTTCACTGACTTTAAGTCAGGGACAGTTGAGAGTGAACTAAGTTTTTATAAACAGTCTGATGCCAAGTGGCAATGGGCCTTGTAGCCTAAGGATTTGAGAGTGAAGACAATAATCAAATGGTCTATAAAGTCAAGCAAACTACTTCATCTCTCAAATGGAGCTTGTTTGTAAATTCAGATTTTTTTTTTTTTGTAAATTCAGATTTTAATACAAGTGGCTTACTAAAAATGCCTCACATGTACTTACATCTAAACTGCCTCCCCACAAAGTAGTTTACTGAAACAAACTCAACTTTAACTTATGTAGGGAGTGTCACATCTAAAGAATCACCCTATAGTCACCAAGAGCCCTGCATAGTACATTAGCAGCAGCAACCAACATCCTTGCTGCCTGCCCACCCTGGTTAAGCCAGCCATACTAGGCGATTGTCACCTTCCTCTTCTAGAGAAAAGAATACAGCATATTGACCAAGGCTCACAATTCCTGGTTCCTGGCCTGTCCCAGTCTCCAAAGAAGTGTGACCACTCCCTGGGAAACCTTTATCAGCTGTGTTCCATTTATACCAGGTTGCTTCAGTCCAGTTCAATTGGTACACCCTGCTTAAAATGCACTTCAAAAAAAAAAATCAAGGGCCAGGGAGATGGCTCAGTAGAATAAGCGCTTCCCTGGCAAGCGCAAGGGTCTGAGTTCAATGCCCGGTTCCACAAAAAAAAAATCAAGCAGCCCATTTACTAACAAAGAAGGATTCCTGTTTTGTTTTTGTTTTTTTGTTTGTTTGTATTTGGTTTTGGAGACAAGGCCTCACTGTGTAGTCCAGGTTGGCCTTGAACTCACTGTGGCCAAAGCTAGCCTTCAACTCGGCAATCCTCCTGCCTCAGTCTCTCAAGTGCACCACAATGCCTAGTCGACTCTTCTACTAAACCTGAAAATGAGTCTGGTATAGGGGCACATGCAGGACTCTGGAGGCTGACAGGATTGCTGCGAGTTCAAGGTCAGCCTAAACTTCATGATGAGACCCTATCTCAAACAAACATGAATGAAAGGCCACTAAACTTAAATATTCTGACAGTCACTATCCTGCATGCTGTGGCCCAGCCTCCTTTTTCAGGTTCACCTCAAGCTACACCACCTCTTGTTCACTAAGGAATGTGTGTACTTGCACATCAGACAGACATTCTCGCTACTCCAGCAGAAAACCTCTATTGCTGGCAGCTCAGAACTACTGTCTCTTAAGCCGCCTCTGGTCTCCCTGGCAGTCACTCTGAGCTCTTACGCATTTACAACAACCGTTGCATATATACACAAAGCCTCGGTTTTATTATTTTTTTTATTCTTTTGGCGGAACCGGGGATTGAACTCAGGCCCTTGTGCTTGCCAGGCAAGCGCTTATTCTACTGAGCCATCTCCCCGGCCCAAAAGCCTCGGTTTTAAAACGCTGTCTCCTTATGTATTTATTCCTTGTCACTATAACCATAGGTGTTGTCTCATACATGTAAGAACACCAGTTGTTACGGTAGTAACGTGTTGAGTCACCCATTTGGCAGGTCCCACCCTTCTCCACACCCAGGCTCAGGGACTGACTGAAATACCTCAGGTATCCCAGTTTGCGGAGTCTGGGTGCTCACAGCCACAAGAGGACGTAACGTTCCACAGCTTTGTGTGCCTAGTAGGCAGCCCTTCCCCTCCGCCGGCAACCAGCGGTCCCCTTTCCAGGAACTCTTTCCCCTGATAGCGCCCGCTTGAGCCCTTTGCGCATGCGCACAAAATCCTCCGGTGGGGCTGGTGAGATGGCTCAGTGGTCTAAAGCACCTACTTAGAACAAGCTTAGCAAAGCACAGGGACTGAGGTTCAATCCCCCAGCACCACAAGCCAGCCCGCCCCGCCCCCTGGTGGGCTGAGCTGGCCACACACACACACACACACACACACAAATAAATAAATAAAATTAAAAAGAAAAAAACCCTCCGGTGTCCCACAATGCAATACGGGCCACTGTAGCTCTCGACTCTGGCAACAGCTGCGCAAGCCACAAAAAGTTTGTCCCTCTGCGCGATCCGTCACGCTGACGTTGTTGTTAGACGCCAACATCCGTTTCTCGATATCTGATTGGATTTTGCTCAAAGATGAGGCGTGGTTTAGCTGTGGGGCGCTTGTGTACGGCGAAGGATGGAGGAGTCAGAACCGGAACGAAAGGTGGGAGAAAAATTGGGTCCTACGCGGGTGGGGCCCTGGATTGAAGGCAGCAGGGTTGCGCCTGATTCTAGTATATCTGCAGCGAGCTCGCATCGACGAGACGACTGCTGCAGGAAGCCGCTCTGAGGATGAGGATGACGAAGACGAAGACTACGTACCCTATGTGCCGTTGCGACAGCGCCGGCAACTATTGGTGAGGGGCCTAGATAGCTGAAAAAACTTGGGGGGACGTAATCACTGGGGCTTAATTGGATGGGAAGTGTCCCGGTTTTGGGGCAGGGGGCGATCTGAGAAGTGTTAATACATGGGAGCATGTTCCCGAGGTAAGCTGAGGGGTAAACACAGGACCCTCGCCCAAAGCGAAGATTATGAGCAGGGGGACCCGATGACCCCGCCCTTCTGTTGGGCTTTGCTCTGAGGAGTACTGTGGAACCTCAGCTGCAGAAGCTGCTGCAGCGAAAACGCAAGGGAGCTGCAGAAGAGGAACAGCAAGACTTCGGCAGTGAGCCCCGGGGAGATGAAGACGACATCCCCCTTGGCCCTCAGTCCAATGTCAGCCTCCTGGATCAGCACCAGCATCTCAAAGAGAAGGCTGAAGGTGAGTTGGGCAGCCCTGCTTGAGTGGGAAGGGAGAAGCCAAGCCTCATTTTCTATGTTAGTATCTACCTATCTTTGCCTTCTTTTTTTTTTAGCCCGCAAGGAATCTGCAAAGGAGAAGCAACTGAAAGAAGAAGAGAAGATTCTAGAGAGTGTGGCTGAGGGCCGAGGTATTGTTTCAACTAGTGCAATGAGATGGACTAAAGTGCCTCCCACAACCCTAGACATGTTATATATCAAGGGATCTGGTCTCTGGGAAACAGGAGTTCCCCCTAAGCTATTTCTGTCTTCCAGCCTTGATGTCAGTGAAGGAGATGGCCAAGGGCATCACATACGATGACCCAATCAAAACCAGGTATGCTTTCCTAGTCTGGGAAATTTCCTTTACTTGAGATGACTTATGGCTAAGATTAGCAATACCCAGGGCCTCTCTTGACTCCTGCCACTCACCCCTAGTTGGACACCACCCCGTTATGTCCTGAGCATGTCTGAGGAGCGGCACGAGCGAGTACGGAAGAAGTACCACATCTTGGTGGAAGGGGATGGTATCCCACCACCCATCAAGAGCTTCAAGGAAATGAAGTTTCCTGCAGGTATGTGGGAGAGACACCACACTCTTACAATCAAACCTTTGTTGTCCCCATTTAGGTCAGCAGCATGACCATTGGGTCCAGCCAATGAGGATGCTGGGATTTGAGATGGCATTTCTTTACGCTTACCTTTCTGTTGCCCTATTCATATATATTCCCTCTCCTCTGCTATCACAGAGCTTCACTGGCAAAGTAATGTTGGGCTTAGTCAGACCTCGATGTGACACCTGGTCCCACCAAACCCATGGGCATTATACAAGTTTACCTTTTTTCCTTTCTCTGCTCCCTAGCTTTTATTTTATCACTTGTAACTTGTGAGGAAGTGCTAATTTCACAGGTGCTAGGCCTCTGATAAAGCACCTGTTGCTTTCCACAGCCATCCTTCGAGGCCTGAAGAAGAAAGGCATCCTCCACCCAACACCCATCCAGATCCAGGGCATCCCCACCATGTGAGTATGGACTGTGAGACCTGGGGTCTCTGGAGAGGATGATGACAGGGAAGGGAAATGGTCAGGTGTCTGACTAGAGAAGTAGTTGATGTCTTCTGCTGGATCTCTGGCTGTCCTCTCCCAACAGTCTGTCTGGCCGGGACATGATTGGTATCGCCTTCACGGGATCAGGCAAGACACTTGTGTTCACATTGCCTGTCATCATGTTCTGCCTGGAACAAGAGAAGAGGTTGCCTTTCTCTAAGCGTGAGGGGCCCTATGGACTCATCATCTGCCCCTCAGTAAGATAACCTTGCCTGGAGGTCAGGGGAGAGACTGGGGCTGCCTTCTGGTGCCAGCTTTGTCCCTGTTCCTACAGCGGGAGCTGGCCCGGCAGACCCATGGCATCCTGGAGTACTACTGTCGCCTACTACAGGAGGACAGTTCACCTCTGCTGCGCTGTGCTCTCTGTATTGGAGGCATGTCTGTCAAAGAACAGATGGAGACCATCCGACAGTGCGTACAGGCAGCCCTGCCGCATGGGCTTCCCCAACTCCTATAGAGAAGCTAAAGTTCCCTTTAGTTATCCCCTGGACCTCCACAGAGGCTTCCTGTGAGCCCAGCCCTCAAGGACCCCAAAGTATAATGGGGACATGGGTTAGGATGAGAAAGATGGATGTAGTCAGATACTGTGGGAACACAGCAGATGGAATCTTGAAACATCAGGGAGCGAAGAAGTCAAAGGATTACAGGGAAGATAACATATGAATTTTTTTTTAAATGACATTTGAATTTTGCAAAAGGGCAGATATGAACATGGCTACATCCCAAAAGCACCCATGTTCTGTCCACACAATGAGGTCCCCAAAAGTTATCATCAGATGCTCTGGATAAAATTTTGAGGTCATGGAAGGTATTCCCAGACTCAGGAAAGATGCAGCCCCCAAAAAGATGAAGTCAGTGTACCAAGAAAGTAAGCACAATGAAGGCTACAAAGAGACTGTGGGGCCAGGCACAGGGTGTACACCCTTAATCACAGTACTCTGGAGGCCAAGGCAGGAAGATCTTCAGTTTCAGGACATAGTGAGATTGAGACTAGCCTGAAGTATGTAGTAAGACCATTTCTAAAAAAAAAAAAAAAAAAAAGTAGGGAGCAGTGTGGACTGTGAGAGCCCACAGTGAGGCCTCTGCAGAGGGTCAGAATAGTTCTCCTGGAGTGACCCAGGAGGAGAAGGAATGTGGGTCAGGCCAAGTGCTGTCTGGAAGGCTGCATCTCGTTCTTCCAGGGCATAAGTGTATACTTAGGGCAGGAGAAGGGGGGTAGCAAGGAAAAGATGGGAGCAGAAATAGGAAGGAGGTCCACAGAACAGAACACTGGCAGGATATGGCTTCCCAGTAGGTAATTGGCAGGTGGCCCCAACCTCAGGGTCTCTTTTTGGCCCTCAGTGGTGTGCACATGATGGTGGCCACCCCTGGGCGCCTCATGGATTTGCTACAAAAGAAGATGGTCAGCCTTGACATCTGTCGCTACCTGGCCTTGGATGAAGCTGACCGCATGATCGACATGGGCTTTGAGGGCGACATCCGTACCATCTTCTCCTACTTTAAGGTACCCTCTTATTGCTCCCCTGCCCATGTATATCATGTTCACTATGGAGGGCCTTGGGCCCCTGTGCTGTCTCACCCTCTGCTCCTACTTCTTGGGGGGCTGCAACCCAGCTATTCAGTGTTCCCAGACCGATCTCCTACCTTTGCCCCAGCTCTGTGTGCCCTGGGCCCCAACTCCTGTCCTTCCTCAGGGCCAGCGACAGACTCTACTGTTTAGTGCCACCATGCCAAAGAAGATTCAGAACTTTGCCAAGAGTGCCCTGGTAAAGCCGGTCACTATCAATGTGGGACGTGCTGGGGCTGCCAGCCTGGATGTCATACAGGTAAGTCAATACTCTCTCATCTGCTAGACACTCTTGAAGCTGATCTGGAACAAGGGCTTCACCCTGTGAGTCCTGGGAGTTTTCCTAAAACCTTCTGGCCTTAAGCCAGGGCCATTCTTAGTGTATCCAGTCCTTGGTATCAAGAGGCTCCTGGTCCAACCTCTTTAGGGCTATGGCTTGTGAGCCTAATTTTGGGATCATTTGACCTGGCCTCTTTGGTGGCAGGAGGTGGAATATGTGAAGGAAGAAGCTAAGATGGTGTACCTGCTCGAGTGCCTACAGAAGACACCTCCACCAGTGAGTTCAGCCAGTCCAGGCTGGGGCCATGGTCCCAGGGTAGGGGAGAAGGTGGTGGGGACTGTTGTTGCACATTGTCGAGGTAATGCCCTGTGACTGGAATCAGCCTTCCTGAACAGGTACTCATCTTTGCGGAGAAGAAGGCAGATGTAGATGCCATCCATGAATACCTGCTGCTCAAAGGGGTCGAGGCTGTGGCCATCCATGGAGGCAAAGGTCAGGGCACTGCATGGACCCTTTTGTCATGGCAGCCTCTTAGCTAACCCGTCTTGCCTGCCCATCTTGCCTCTAACCTTAAAATTCCTGCTATAGCTGTAATATCTCCTACTTGACCCTTTTTAGACCAGGAGGAACGGACCAAGGCCATTGAAGCATTTCGGGAAGGCAAAAAAGATGTCCTAGTGGCCACAGACGTTGCCTCTAAAGGCCTGGACTTCCCTGCCATCCAGCATGTCATCAATTATGACATGCCTGAGGAAATTGAGAATTATGGTAGGGAGCTTGGGAGAGTTAAGGGTGTGGGTTAGAAAGGAGAGGGATCAAATTGGTTCCCATCCCCTGGACAGCGGGCCAGAGGCTGTAACCCTCTCCGCAGTGCACCGGATCGGCCGTACAGGGCGCTCAGGAAACACTGGCATTGCCACCACCTTCATCAACAAGGCTTGTGGTGAGTCTTTCACTAGAGCTACCTCAGCTGTTCCCCAGGTCCTCTACCTATCACCACTACATTTGGACCATAGGACCCCGAGTGGGGCCTGATGGTTCTGTGTTCTCCCCTTCCCCTTTCAGATGAGTCAGTACTGATGGACCTCAAGGCCCTCCTTTTAGAGGCAAAACAGAAGGTGCCACCAGTGCTGCAAGTACTGCACTGTGGGGACGAGTCCATGCTGGACATTGGAGGTTAGTGCCAAGCAGGAGGCTAAGTCCTCTCTGGTGATGGGCTCGTGGTGGGGGCAGCCATGGAGACAGGCAGATGGGGATACCACAAAACAAGTCCATACTAGACAGTGGTGAACTGGGCAGACCTACTTGGGGGAGCCCGCATTCCAGAGCCCAGTTCCTGGATCTGTGATCTTGCTGACCCTACCTCCATCCCTTCAGGAGAGCGTGGCTGTGCCTTCTGTGGGGGCCTTGGCCATCGGATCACTGACTGTCCCAAACTTGAGGCCATGCAGACCAAGCAGGTCAGCAACATTGGCCGCAAGGACTACCTGGCCCACAGCTCTATGGACTTCTGAGTCATCTGTTTCTCCCTGGACAAGAAACCAGCATTCTCAGCCCAGCTGGCCTGGGCCACTCATTGTGCTCCCCAGAATTACTATTTTTGTGCATCCCTGACCCCCTAGTTGCCATTAAAGCACAGACCCTTTGTCTCAGCCCCAGCCTTGCCTCTGTGTCTCGCTCATCTGTGCCCTGGCCCTTGGGCAGACCTCACACCCTTGCAGCATCTTCCGAGCCAAGGTGTCAGCCTCTCCCAGTGCTGTTGCCAGTACCTAGCCTGCAGGTACTTGGCCCTGAACAGAGCCACTTGGCCACACCCCACACTGGGGGCTTAGAGCATTTCCTGAATGTTGCTGCTATTTATGGCTCAAGTAGGACCCACAGTAGGATGCTGAGGAGAAATGGTTGCATGTCTCTCTCCTCTTGAATGGCTGTCATCACCCCTAGCTTTGCTCTTCCTGATGGTTGTGTGATGCTCAGAGGGCTTTTCCTTGAGTCTCTTTGGAGGCTCTTTCGTGCTTCAGGTCCCTGCTCGCTATCGGCATGTACAGGCTTCCTCTCAGACTCTCGGTTTCACTCACTGAGGAGGTGGCAAATGCAACAGCAGTCCCATTCCGGCCACATGCCCACTGACCTGATCTTTTCTGGTTTTTTGCTGGGTTGTAAAGATTCAGACAAGCCAGGCAGAGACCTGCCTAGAAAGCCCACGGGTAAGTGTCAGACTCAAATGGGAGGAAACATGGGCACACCTACCAGGACCTGAGCATCTGTGAGGAGTAGAAGCACAGCACAGCAGTGACTGTGTGGAGGTCTGTGCTAGGACCTTCATGTGTAAGGCCACATGCTAATCCAGCAGAATGGCAGTTACTCAAGTCACATTTGTCACTTGGTGTGTGGCCTCAGTTACTTAATGTTTCTGAGTCATGATTTCCTTTTTGTTGAAATGACAGTGAAAAAGCAGAGGACATGGTGTCTCGGACCATTGGAGTTGTTTGGGCTGCAAGAACCACAGAGCTAGGTACCAAAGGCTGTTAGAAGACATTTCTTGACTTGAGGTGGGGAGCAAATGCCTGTAATCCCAGCACTTGAGAGGCTGAGGCAGGATTGCTATATAGCCAACCAGAGCTATACTGTATGGTGTGTTCAAGGCCAGCCTGAACTACAAAGCAAGACCCTGTCTCAAAAGACAAAAACAGGGCTGGGGAGGTGGCTCAGAGGGATAAGCGCTTCCCGGGCAAGAGCAAGGGCCTGAGTTCAATCCCCCGTTCTGCAAAAACGGCCAGCAGGATAGCTCATTGGACTAAGTGCCTGCTTAGGCAAGCACGGGGACCAAGGTTCGATCCCTGGCACCTCGTGTGGGCCCTGCCCCCAGGTGAGCTGAGCAGGCCACTGAGACTGGGCATGGTGGCACATGCCTGTAATCCCAGTGCTGGGGAGGCTGAAAACAAGATCACTACAAGTCCAAGCTGCATAGTGAGACCCTGTACAAAATACATTTTTTTAAAAAACAAAAATGAAAGGATACTTCCTGGCCAAATATGTGACTCTAAAATGGCATTCATTAGCCTGATTACACATTCTTCTCCAAAGGTGGTATTGAATGAAAATAGGAGACTGAATGCAGATTCAGACACTACTGTAACACCAGCCTCCAGCAAGGCTTAAAAAAAAAAAACAGGTGACAGGAAGCAGCTTTAAAAGCATGTGACCTCTTTGGGGAGTCCACTGGGGACCTGCCACCCACACTCATGTGGCCAGAGCCATTCAGGGGTTTGGATCTCAAGTGGACTGGCTGCCTGGCCTCAGGTATGTTGTGAAGGCCACTGTGATCTCAGGAAGTGTGGATGCTCAGGGACAACCTCCTGGAGGAAGAGGTACCTATGTTCCTAAGCAGCACAGAGGTAAGAGGTGTGCTGGAGGGGCTGGTCTGTGCAGAATGAGGCTCAAGGAGGTGGAGGCCAGAACAAAGACCCAAATGCTGGGTTCAAGAGCCCAGTTTAGACCCAAGGAAAGAGAGAGGGCTAGTTTGGGATTAGTAGAAAGAGCCAGATCAGTCCAGGTGGAGCAGAAGCTACAAAGAAGAGGAGCAAGTGAACATTAGAACCATTTTAGGTAGAATCAGAGATCAGGTAGACACTGTCAGGCAGAGCTGGTGACAAAACAGAACTGGGTGAGAGCCAGGTATTTGCCAGTCTGAGAGGGCCCTAGGATGAGAGCAAGGCTACTAAGTGTCAGGTCCCAGGGGGCACAGCTGCCTGGGGTGGGGGAAGGGTTGGAGCTCATGACTCAGGACAGCCAGCCTGTGGTCAGATGCTCATATTCAGCTGACCCAGGTGCCGGCACAGAGGTCACTTGCCCTCAGGAGGCCTGAGGCTCCGACCAAGCAGGTATAGGCACCCTGGGCCAACAAGAATCCCCAGGAAGAATGTGCTACCCCTCCCTTAACTGAAGATTGGGCACCCCTCCCCCTGGCCCAGGAGCTGCCTCTGGACAGAGGGAGGGGAAGTGGCCAGAAGAGGAAGTGTGAGGAGTTCCCGTCCAGCCTGTTACCAGTCTCTTCAGGTCTTCACGACAGTGAGCCTCTGACTGGCAATGGCTATGGAGTCTGCAGAGACCCCGATCAAGGATGGCATCCTCTACCAGCAACATGTCAAGTTTGGCAAGGTGGGGACCCCTGGCTGTCAGGCAGCCACCCTAACCTCAGAAAGGACCTAGACTTGGTGGAACTGGATAGGAGCCTGGGATGGGCAATAGAACCCAGGGATTTGGGAACAAACAGAACCTTCTTCTTGGTTTGAAAGGGTTGGGGCTGAACAGGCCTTTGTAGGAAAGGCTGCCTCATTTAAAGAAGAGGAAGGTGAAATAAGGAAAGGGTCTGAGAATCAAGACCTCCAAGCAGGTCAGAGCTGAACAGCCTTAGATGGGTTCTAATAGTGGCGCTGAGGCCCTAAAAAAGGGCCAGGGGCTGAACTGGAAGAGCTATACCCTGCAGACAAGGGAGGAAAAGTGGGGAGGTTGCTTCTCTGGCAGCAGGCCCTGCACCCCACAGCTCGGCTGCAGCTGCTGCCCAGGCAGATCAACGGACTGTTACCATTGCTAGAACTTATTTGCATGTTTCCTTCCTTGCCATAATAAGTCTGTGGCCTGCTTCCCACCCAGCCATGGCCCAACTGTGTTTCTTGAGGGGTGGGAGTAGAAGCCAACATAACAGTAATATCTAGTGATCTGCCCCAACCATTAGCTACTTAGAGACATGATCCAGTAGAAAGAAGCCTTACCTTCATGTCTTAGAACCTTCTGAGAGTCAAGGACACAGGTGCCATGGAGGTCACTTAGAAAAGGGGAAAAAGGGAAATGGTAGATGGGATATGAACCCAGAGCTGACTGACTCCAATCAGACTCAAACCTCTACATGGCCCATCTCTGGCAAGGCCTCCTTCCTTGGTACCCTGAGGACTTGGGGGGAGGCAGAGGCCCCTCAGAGAGGTGAGGAACAGTTGTTAAGCTTGCACCAAGCTGAGTGGCAGGAGCATCTGCCACCCAAGGGTTTCCTTTCCTACCCTTTTCTGCAGAAGTCCTGGCGGAAAGTTTGGGCTCTGCTGTATGCAGGAGGCCCAGCAGGTGTGGCACGGTTGGAAAGCTGGGATGTCCGGGATGGAGGCCTGGGGCCAGCAGGTGACAGATCAGCGGGGCCCAGTCGTCGGGGAGAACGGCGGGTTATCCGCCTAGCAGATTGTGTGTCTGTGCTGCCAGCTGATGGTGAGAGTTGCCCTCGGGACACTGGTGCCTTCCTGCTCACCACTACCGAGCGCAGCCACCTGTTGGCTGCACAGCATCGCCAGTCCTGGATGGATCCCATCTGCCAGCTGGCCTTCCCGGTGAGTGCAGGGTGGGCGGGGCCTGGAGGAACCACCCCAGCTCACACTTGTTCATCTTGCTCACTCATATCCTGTCACTATGTAAGCATTGCCACACAACTACAAGGCTGGGAAATGGCCCAGGAACCCTCAGAGTGAATCTCAGATGGACGAGCATGCTACAATGAAAGCAAAATGGGGGAACATTAGGAGAAGGGCCAAATAAAGCTTTTCTGACAGGACAGTGGGCCTTAGTGCTAAAGAGCCCACAACCTGGGCATGGTGGTTCACACCTACAATCCCAGCACTCTGAGAGGCTGAGGTAGGAGGATCCCAAGTTTGAGCCCAACCTGGGTAACTTAGTGGTTTAGCAACAAAGACCCTATCTTACAAAAAAAAAAAACTGAAGAAGTTTGGGTAGAGATGTAGCTCAGTGCAAACAAAGGCTGTGGTTTGAATTTCCAGTACTGGGTAGAGAGAGAGGCCCACCAGACAAAGGTCTGAGGAAAGTACATCCCAGATGTAAGGTCTGAGAATTGTGCACAGAGAACAAAGGCCCTGCAGCAGGCAAAAGTATGGTATGTTCAAGGGGCAGAAAGAAGGCCAGCATGGCCAAAGGGAAAGGCGCTTCCATAGCACAGGAGGCAGTAAAGTTGGAGAATTGAGTGAGAGTCAACTGAAATCTCCTTGGGCCACGTGCGGGTTTGGGATTTTATTCTGAGTCAGAGGGGATTTCAGAAGGTTTAAGCCAGATGCCAATGGCCATAACAGATCATATGGTCTGTGATAGGCCAAAATGAAACAAGTCTAGTGGTTCCTCAAAAAGTTAATCATAGCATTACCATATGACCCAGCAATTCAACTGCTCAGTGTATGCCCAAGAGAATTCAAGCAGGTGTTCACACAAAGCTTGTACATGAGTGTGCATGGCAGCAGTATTCACAGTTGTCAAGAGGCAGAACCAACCCAAATAGCCATCTCCTAATGAATGCCTACTCATCCAACAAAAGATTATTAGGCCATCAGAAGGAATGAAGTATTGGCATATACTACAACATGGATGGACCTTTGTTGTTATTTTTGAGACAGGATCTCACTCCCTAAATTGAAGTTACCTTGGCTAGGCTCAAATTTTCAATCCTTCTGTCTCAGCCTCCCAAAGTGCTGGGATTATAGGTGTACACCACCATCCCCAGCATGAACCTTCAATACATTATGTCAAGTGAAAAGCCAGACACAAGAAGCCATAAAATGTATGATTCCGTGTATAGGGAATGTCCAGATTACGCAAATCTAGAGTGACAGCAGATTAGTTACCAGAGACTTCAAGGAGGTGAAAATACGAAATGACCACTAGTCGGTGCAGGATTTCTACTTGGGATGATGAAAAAGTTCTGGAAGTAGATAGTGCTAATGGCTGCACAATCAAGTAACAATACCAGAAACTGCTGAGTTCTATGCTTTAAAAGTTTTGAGCTAGGCATGGTGGCACATGCCTGTAATCCCAGCATTTGGGAGGCTGAGTTTGAAGCCAGCCTGGGCTACATAGTGAGTTCAGGGCCAGTCTGAACTATATAGCAAGACAACCCTGTCTGAAAAAATCAAAAGGAAAAAAGTGGAGCTTGGTGATTCATGCTTGTAATCCCAAATATTCACAAGACAAAAACAAAAGAATCATGAATTCAAGACTCAGCTGGGTGACTTAGTAAGACCCTGTCTCAAAATATTAAAAGGGAGCATGAAAGGTAGAGTGCTTGCCTAGCATGCATACGGTCCCATGTTCAATCCCAAACAAACAGATAGAAAGGATAGATTTTATGTTTCTGTATATTGCATCACATTTTAAACATTTTAAATAAAAAATAAAATGAATAGGATTAACGAAAACAGTGAGAGAGCAGTTGCATTCACCCTAGCTGTACTCCATGGGCCAAGGTAGAGGCGTTGAGTGTGCAAGGGAAAGTAAGGACCAGCTTGCTAAATGACCAGAGGTGGAATGAGGGGCAGGGAAGGTCACAGTGGTTTTGAGGGGTGGGGAAAGAAGCCTGGACATTGCTCTCTGGCCAGTTCACCTCTATGTACTTCTCCTAAGGCCCCTGCCTCTTCCCTGCTCCAAGCTGTCAGAGAATCACAAGACTCAGCCTAGTCCCCAGTGCACTCAGGGGACATCCTTCTGGGTGCCTGGTAGGTTACATCTTTAGACACCTAAAGCAGAGCCCCCCTTCTGGGGCCAAGGGAGAGCCCGGTGGGACTCCCTGCTCCTTATGAAGCTGGGGAGACAGTCTCATATGGGTGCCTGGAGTCGTACACATGTTAGGGGTAGAACTGGGATTGGCCCTGGGCCCCTGAGTGTCCTGGCTTGCCATTGCAGTTCTGAGTTACCTTCTCCATGGGAGGTAATGGGAGAGGAGCCGGGTGACCCTAACCTCTGACTTGAGCCCAATCCCCAGGGCACAGGGGATTGCTCCTTGGGACCAAGGGAGGCTGAGTGTCCCAAGAAGGGCCTCGTCCCCATGGAGGAAAATGCCATCTACTCCTGCTGGCAAGAAGGTGAGTCCATGGGAGGCCTGGGAACGGCCTCAGCCTTACTACCTCTAGGGCTGACATCTCTGGGAGACTGATGCCTCCCTGCTTGCCTGCAGTAAGCGAGTTTCCTGTGATAGTGCAGAAGACTGAAGCTGCCAGCCGCTGCCAGCTAAAAGGTCCCTACCTCCTTGTGCTTGGCCAGGATGCCATCCATTTGAGAGAGACTTCCAGCCCCCAGGCCCTCTACAGCTGGCCCTACCACTTCCTACGAAAGTTTGGCTCTGACAAGGTGAGGTGGGAGTAGCTGCCTTACTCCAGCATGGCCTTGCAGGGAAGGGCCCTGGGAGGTGGTGTCCTGGCCCCTCAGACATTGATACCCCACCTGTGTCACTGTGTCCAGGGCGTGTTCTCCTTTGAGGCTGGCCGCCGCTGTGACTCCGGTGAAGGCCTCTTTGCCTTCAGCAGCTCACGTGCCCCTGACATATGTGGTACAGTGGCTGCTGCCATTGCTCGCCAACGGGAACGGCTGCCTGAGCTAGCAGCTCCAAGACCTTGCCCCCTGCCTCGAGCCACTTCCATGCCTTCACTGGAACCCCCTGGAGAGCTTCGGGAGGGGCGTCCAGGACCCAAGGTTCCCACCTCCCGGAGCACTTATGTGACTGAGCCTGGGCCCCAGAGCCTTCCCCTCCTGCTGGACCCCACACCGGAAGAGCCAGCATCTGTGGTCTATGCCTCAGTGCGCAAGTGGGCCAGTGGGCCCCCAGCCACCGCAGAACACCTCTATGAGAACCTGTGCATGCTGGAGTCCAGCTCAGGGCTACCCAATGGGGGCTCCAAGCCCCAAGAAGGCTCTTCTGGTGGCTGCAGCCCATTGGTCAGCCCCATCTACCACAGCAGTGAGGACCTGAGCTGGCCTGTCCCAGCTCAGGACAGCAATCTGGAGGCCCAATACAGGCGGCTGCTAGAACTGGAGCTGGATGAGGCTGGCAGCACTAGCCGCTCAGGCCCACAGGCAGGCTTCAAGGCCAAGCTTGTTACACTTCTGAGTCGTGAGCGGAGGAAGGCTCCTGCACCCTGTGACCGGCCTTGAAGGCCTATGCAGTAGCAGCAGGGACAGAGGTACTTTCCCTACAATAGGGGATAGGCATCCACAAACACACCCCAGTTCTCTCTGGCCTGCAGGGACAAAGCAAACAGCTTGGGAAGGACTCACCCTGCCCTGCCCACCCTCCAATGTACAGTGTACAGATTTGCCAATAATAAAGCCTTCCAGCCATCTCTGAGTTCTGCCTGTGGCCCACCATCCATAGCCCTCAATCCAGCTCCTAGAAGTGGCATCTATGCAAGAAACACCAGTACTATGTGGAGCTGGCCTGAATGCTAGGAGCTCAGATGACCCGGGTCTGACTTTGGTTACCAGGGAGCTTAACTGCACTTGGGCGGACTGATGAGATGCAGATAAATTTGCTTTGTGTAGCTCTGGGCAGCAGAAGTGACACAAATAATCAGGCAGAGGGAGACAAGCACCTTGTTGCCAGGAGAGGTGCCCTCCACACTGAGTTAAAGGCAGACAGAAACCCAACAAGTGGGCACTGAACTCAGGCTGAGGATGGGCACATGTAGGCCAGAAGATGATGATGGCATAGTGCCAGAGGTGAGCTTGAGCTCATCCTCAGGGGAAAGACATGGTCAGAGTTGGGGAGGAACAACTGGAGGAAGCAAAACTAGAGACCGAGCTGGGTGTGGTAGCACACACCTGTAATGCCAGCACTAGGGAAGGCTGAGGCAGAAGGCTAACAAATTCATCTCACTTGGGCAATTTAGTAAGACTGTCTCAAAATCTAAAAAAACAAAATGTTTAATAAAGGGCTGGGAGCTGGTAGAGCCTGCCTGTAATCTGAGCATTCAGGAGGCTGTCAAAAGAGGATCGACACAAATTCAAGGCCAATCTGGGCTACACAGCAAGTTCAAAACCAGCCTAAATGATAGTGATAGTGCACACCTAGCAGCTGGGGAGATGGCTCAGTAGAATAAGTGCTTGCCTGGCAAGCGCAAGGACCTGAGTTCAATCCCCAGTTCTGCCAAAGAAAGAAAGAAAGAAAGAAAGAAAGAAAGAAAGAAAGAAAGAAAGAAAGAAAGAAAGAAAGAAAGAAAAGCATACAAACAAACTCTTTCTGAACTTAAACCCATGAACTGTCTTTGGGCTGGGGAGATGGCTCAGTGGAATAAGAGCTTCCCTGGAAAATGCAAGGGCCTGAGTTCAATCCCTGGTTGTGTCAAAAAAAAAAAAAAATTGTCTTTGGTCTGGGGAGATGGCTCAGTGGGATAGTGCACACCTGTAATCCCAGAACTCAGGAGACAGAGCCAGGATGATTGCCCCAAGTTTGAGGCCAGCCTGAGCTACATAGTGAGTTCAAGGCCAGCCTTAACTGCACAGCTGTTTCCCACCCCCCACCCCTTGTGGTACTGGGGATTGACTTTGGGACCTTACACTTGCCAGGCAGGCATTTATGCTACTGAACTATATCCCTGGCCCTCAATCTCTAATACCTTAAAAAAATAAAATAAAATAAAAAAGACTAGAGACCAAAACATCTAAGCTGGGAGAATGTAATAGAGGTGAGGGGAATGCTGGTGGATGGTAAGGAGAAGATGGAATGAATTTCAAAGATGCCAAGCAATTTACAGAAACTTCTGAGGAACCTCAAACCTCTTTTTTTTCAACTGCAAAGGACAAATACCAAATTACACAAGACTAAGAGTGTAGTGGCTGGGGAGATGGCTCAGTAGAATAAGCGCTTGCCTGATACGTGCAAGGACCTGAGTTCAGTCCCTAGTTCTGCAAAAAAAAAAAAGACTAAGAGTGTAGCTCAGTGCAATGGTAAAACACATGCCTAGCATGTACAAGACCTGAGGTTTTTGTTTTGTTTTGTTTTTTGTCTTTTTGAGACAGGGTCTCATTATGCAGTTCAGACTGGCTTTGAGCTCATTTTGTAGCCCAGCTGGTCTCAGAAATCGCAACAATTCTCCTACCTCAGCCTCCCCAGTGGTGGGATTGCAGGTGTGCACAACCATTCCCAGTGTTATTTTTGGGTGTGAGTGTGTGTGTGTTTGTGTGTGTGTGTGTGTTTTGAGACAGGATTTTTCTGTGCAGTTCAGACTGAACTTCAACTCACTTTGTAGCCTAGGCTGGCCTCAAACTCACAGCAATCCTCCTGCCTCAGCCTCCCAAGTACTGTGATTACAGGTGTGCAACAAAGACCTTAAGTTTGATGCCTAGCAGTGAAAAAAATTCAAATTATATAACTAGGTATATTTCACCATTAGAGTTTTATTGGGGGGCCAGAGAGATAGCTCTGAGGCATAAGCACCTACCTGGCAAGCACAAGGACCAGAGTTCCATCCCCAGCGCCACATGCCATTTGGTCTTGGGCTGGGATCCCCAGGCAAATGGTGCCAGGCACCATCTCTGTCCCAGATGTGGGCACTCACCATGCAGCCCCGGAACCAGACATGGTGGCACACACCTGTAATCCCAGCACTCGGGAGTTTGGCCCAGGAGTATCTCTTCGAGTTTGAGACCAGCCTGGGGGCTACAGAAAGTGAGCACAAGGCTAGCCCAAACCACATAGTGAGACCCTGTCTCAAAAAAAAAAAATTGGTACCAGTCCTATGCCAGGTTCTTGAGAACACAGCTATATTCAAGAGAGCCTCACTCCTGTTCTCAAGGAGCAGACCTTCTAGGGAGACATAACCAAACTTCTTTTTTTTTTTTTTTAAATTTTTTTTTTTTTTTTATTTATTACATTTATTTATTGTGTGTGTGTGTGTGGCCAGCTCAGCCCACCAGGGGGCAGGGCTGGCTGGCATGTGGTGCTGGGGGATCGAACCGCGGCCCCTGTGCTTTGCCAAGCTTGTTTCAAGTAGGTGCCTTAGACCACTGAGCCATATCTCCAGCCCATAACCAAACTTCTTGAAAACTTACTGCCTGCTTTTACCTCTTCTCTGCTACTCTTGTCACCATCCTTGGGGCCAGTCCATGAGAACAATAAGCTTGACCCTCTTGGTCACCTGACTTCAATTGTGCTTCAGCTGCCACACCCTTAGCCTACCCTGAATCTTGTCTTTATGACAGTGACTCACAGATTGTATTCACCCACATCCTCCTCTAACCACTTCCTCTCCTCCTAGCTTACTTCCTCCGGGATAGCCAGTCTTTCCTCTCCAGCTGTAAGGACCTACCTTTATCTTTTCCTCACTGTCCACCTTTCATCCTTGTCCCATTTTGGTTTTGTGCTCCCTTCACAGAGTTCCTCTTCAGTCTCCTGTTTCATTCTCACTTCATTTGACTGGCAAAGCCCTCAGCCCCAGGCGAAGCCAGCTCTCCTCCATGCCTGTCATGACACCTGCCCACAGACAGAGTTCACACCAGCAGGCTGCCTGTGTCCTCTTGCACACCAAGATCGCAAACTTTAGATGAGCAGGCTCTCCACACTGCCCACAGATCCTGTATCCACAGCTTTTCTCCCCGAAGACCTTTGCACACTCTCTTCTCTGTCCCTACCCACAGTCACTTCACAGATGAAGTAGCTAAAAAGCAGCCAAGAGAAATGACTCCTCCTTTAATCTGCCATCACTATCACCAAGGTGCCAGCATTCACTCCCATCTTGTGAAAGAAGTGTCTGTCCCGGATGCGAACTCTGACCCCAGCTCTTCTCACTCCTCAAAGCCTGGCCAACCCAGATGTCCCCTTCCTCTTCTGACCCATGCATGCTATTATCACCATCATTTCCCAACACACAAATTAAGCTCGATGATTTCACACCTTCAAGGAAATCTGCCAGGCACAATGCTACATGCTTTCCTTTCACTTCAGCTGCCTCCTTTGTCTGTTCTGATTCACCAGGAAACTTTTGAGAGTTGTTGATTACTTTCGTTTCCACTTTTTCACCTCCCATTTTCCTTTTAACTAACTCTAGTGCTCCCCTGTTCCCCACCACTCCATTACATGATTCTTCCACCAACCAACTTGCTTCACCAAGCAAAATGACCCTCCACTCCCTGGGCTTCTTGGCAGCATTCGATACCGCCTTGAGGCACCTGGTCTTCACTGGGTTTTTCTCCTATGTTCCCACCAATAGTCTTTTTCCTTCACAGCCTCTTCCCCCCACCCTGTCATGGGGATTGAACATAGGACACCTTGTAGGTAAATGCTGTCTGTGGAGGCACCCCTCACTTGCTGTCTTCTCTGTTAGCGTTCTTCTCCTTGTTCTAGTCTTAGATATAGTGTAGCTCACACCTGGCTATATGTGGAACCATCCAGAAGCCCTCAAGAAGTGCTCATGTGTAGGCCATACTTGGGGACTCTGATTTCTTTAGTCTGGCTGTGTGGAGCTGGGGCATCAGTGTTTGGTTTTTCCCTTTCTGGATGATTGTAGTATGCATATCAGATTGAGAATTATGAATTACATCAAGCCAATCCTGTATCCGGATTTCATAGGTCTTCTGAATGCTAATAACTCCCAAAGGTATACCTACAATGCAGATCTCTTTCCTGAGCTTCAGATTTAAAATCCAATTGAAGAGCTGGTATAGTATGCCTATAATCCCAGAATTTGGGAGGCTGAGGAAAGAGGATTGTCATAAATTAGAGTCCAGACTGGGCTACAAAGGGTGTTCAAAACTGATCTGACGGCTGGGGAGACAGCTCAGTGGCATAAGTGTCTGACTGGCATGCACAAAGTCTGGAATTTGATATCTGGTACTGAAAAAAAAAGAAGAAAACCAATTTGAACTATATAGCAAGATCCTATCTCAAAAAAAAAATCTAGATTTTTTTTAAAAAGGCATTTGCAGGGCTGGGGGTGTAGTCCAGTGGTACAGTACTTTCCAAACAAGAATGAGGCTCTGGGTTAATCTCCAACATTTCAAAAATAAATACACAAATAAATAAAAGGCATTTCTAAATGTAATGGGTAAAAGGAGGTTGTAAAAGGTGAGTTTCATGCTAGGTGTATATGACCACCTAGGACAAAACCCGAGGACATTGGAGCAAAGGGAATGTAGTTTTGTTTTGTTGTTGTTGTTTGTTTGCTTTTTAGACATGGTCTTGCTATGCAGTTCAGGCTGGTCTTGAGCTCACATTGTAGCCAGCGCAGGCTGGTCTTGAACTTGTAATTATCCGCCTGGATCATTCTGCCTCAACCTACAAAGTTCTGGGATTACAAGCATGCATTACCACACCAGGCTGATGCAGATTTAAGCATTTCTCATGAAATCACTTCCAGATCAAGAAGCTCTCAATCTGGGTGGTGACTGACTGAAGGAAGAATCCCTCTTTTCCACAGTGGCACTTCCAAGTCTAGGCCTTTTTTTTTTTTTTTTTTTTTGCGGGGGTGATGGTTTGAGACAGAGTCTTTCTGTGTAGTTCAAGTAGGCCTTAAACTCACAGTACAGGCCAGGCTGGCTGTGAACTCACAGTAGTCCTGTCTCAGCCTTCTGAGTACTAGGATTACATGCACCACCACAATGATACACAGCAGATTACCCACAGAGTCAGGGTCATGGCCAGAACTAAGACCCAATCTGGCATCTTCTTCACCCCCAATCTGACCTTCTTTATTCCGTGGTTATTTCTGTAATGTTCCAACCAGTTTGTGAGGAAGTCTTTGGAAACCTTCAGGAGTTTAGAGGCCTTATTCTGGAGTTGAAGGAGTCCTGACCACCAGGGGGCGCTGTGGCCTAGTCCAGATCCTTTTCCACTCTCAAGGGCGACCTGTGTCAGGATCCCAGCCTCAATCCAGGCCTCAGGCCTGAGCCTCACAGTGGCCTAAGCCTCGGACCTCAGGGTCCTCTCTGCTGTTAGACTGCCAAAACATCCCCTAGGGGCAAGTTCTTCTTTTGTTTACTTGCTGTTTCACTTTTGTAATCCTTCCTTCCTTCTTTTATTGTTCATTCATCCACATCCACTATGTGCAGGCTCTTAGGAAACACCAATAGACTTGGGAGACAACTGAGCGCATAGGACTGATATTCTTTTCTCTTTTTTTCCCCACCCAGTATCCGTGACTGACTCCAAGACCTTCACACAGAATTATATGACTAGCTATTTTCATTTTTTTACTTTGAGATAAGATCTCAATAAGTCACTAAATTGCCCAAGCTGGGCTTGAATTTGTGATGTTCCTGCCTCAGCTCCTGAGTAGCTGGGATTACAAGCATGTGCCTGGCTGTTTCCTTGGTTCTGTGTAGCTCTTAAGGACTTTAAAAAAAAAAAAAAAAAGGGGGCTGGTGGGATGGCTCAGTGGTCTGGAGCACCTACT